>NW_026622809.1:0-73358 GCF_023065955.2 Ursus arctos
GATTGGGGACCCCTGAGCCCAAGCGCCGGACTCACCCTGCCCTCCCACCGCCACCTGGGCCACTAAGGGTGCCGCCGTTCATTCAGGTGGGAGGAGGAACAGAGCCCGCCGAGCCCCCATTGACCTTCTAAGGCCACCCGCGCCAAAACGCTGGGGTCCACGCTACCGCTCGCCATCGCCCTCACCTCGGCCCCGCCCTGCCACTCACCGCACAGCCGGCGGATAGAGCCTGTGGGGGCTCCTAGGGGCTAACCCTACCCTAGGTCCGCCCACGAGGGGCCCCACCCAAGGCGCTTGGTGCCGCAATGCTGGGGATTGGGGGTCCCCCCAAGCCCCAGCGCCGGACTTACCCTGCCGCCCTGCCATCACCCGGGGCTGCTAAGGACTCCGCCGGTCATTCAGGGCGGGAGAAAGGGCAGGGCCCTCCGAGTCCACGGCGACCTTTGAGGCCTTCGCACGAAAAAGCCTCAGCCCACGCTCCCGCTCGCCAGCGCCCTCACCTCAGCCCGCCCCTCTGCTCGCCGCAGAGCCAGTGGATTGGGCCTCCCGGCCTCCTTGGGGATAAACCTCACCCAAGGTCGGCCCCCGAGGGGTCCCCTTCCAAGGGACCTGGCGCCGCAACGCCGGGGATTGGGAACCCCCGAGCCCCAGCCTTCCGACTCACCATGCTCCCCCGCCCGCAACTGGGCCGTTAGGGGCGCCGCCGGTCATTCAGGGTGGGAGACTGGGCAGGGCTTCCTGAGCAACGGCCACATTCGAAGGGCCCCCGCATCAAAACTCATGGGCCCACGCGCCTGCTGGCCAATGCCCTCACCTAGTTCCGCCGCTCCGCTCGCTGCACAGGTGGCGGATTGGGCCTGCCGGCCTCCTGGGGGTTAACCCTATCCATCGGTCGTCCCCCGAAGGGCCCCTCCCAAGGGGCCTGGTGCCGCAACGCCGGGGATTGGGGACCCCCGAGCCCCAGCGCCGGACTCACCCTGCCGCCCCACCGCCACACGGGCTGGTACGGGCGCCGCCGGTCATTCAGGGCGGGAGAAGGGTCAGGGTCTCTGAGCCCCGGCGAATTTCGAAGGCCCCAGCACAAAAACGCTTGAGCCCACGCTCCCGTCTGCCAGGGCCCTCACCCTAGCCAGCCCCTCCGCTCTCCGAACAGCCGACGGATGGGGCCTGCCGGTCTCCAGGGGGCTAACCCTAACCCTAGGTGGCCCCCTAGGGGCCCCTCCCAAGGGGCCTGGTGCCGCAACGCCGGGGATGGGGGACCCCCAAGCCCCAGCGCTGGATTCACCCTGCCGCCACACTGCCAACCGGGCCTCAAGGGGCGCCGCCGGTCATCCAGGGAGGGAGAAGGGCAGGGCCCTCCGAGGCCCCGGCGACCTTCGAAGGCCACCAGCTCCAAAGAGCTTGGACCCACGCTCCTACTCAACAGCGCTCTCACCTCCGCGCGCCCCTCCACTCAAGGCACAGCCAGCGGATCGGGCCTGCCAGACTCCTAGGGCCTAACCGTAACCCGAGGTCGGCCCCAGAGGGGCGCCTCCCAAGGGACCTGCCGCCGCAACGCCAGGAATTGGGGACCCCCGAGCCCCAGAGCTGGACTCACCCTGCACCCCTGTCGCCACCTGCCCCTCTAGGGGTGCCGCCACTCATTCAGGATGAGAGAAGGAGCAGGGTCCTCCGACCCTGTTGACCTTCGAAGGCCACCCGGGCCAAAACACTGGGTTCCATGCTCTCGCTCGCCAGTGCGCTCAACTCCGGCTGTTCCTCCGCTCACCGCACACCCAGCGGATCGGGCTAGCCGGCCTCCTGGGTACTAACCCTAACGCTAGGATGGGCCCCGAGGGGCCCCTCCGAAGGCGCCTGGCGCCGCAACGCCTGGGTTGGGGTCCCCCAAGCCCTAGTTCCAGACTCACCCTGCCGCCAGGCCTCCACCCAGGCCGCGAGGGGCACCGCCGGTATTTCAGTACGGGAGAACGTGCAGGGCCCTCCGAGCCCCCAGCGACCTTCGAAGGCCCCCGCGCCAAAACGCTTGGGCCCACGCTCCCACTCCCCAGGGCCCTCACCTCGGCCCGCCCCTCGGCTCACCGCACAGCTGGTTGGTTTGGCCTCCCGGCCTCCTTGGGGCTAAACCTAACCCTAGGTCTGCCCCCGAGGGGGCCCTCCCAAGGGGCCTGGTGCCGCAACGCCGGGGACTGGGGACCCCGAGCCCCAGGGCTGGACTCACCCTGCCCCCCCCCTTCACCCGGGCTGCTAAGTCACCGCCGTTCATTCAGGCGGGAGAATGATCAGGGCCCTCCGAAACCCCAGCAACATTCGAAGGCAAACCGGGGCAAAATGCTGGGTTCCACGCTCCCGCACGCCAGCCCCCTCAATTCTGGCCGTCCCTCCGCTCACTGCACACCCAGCGGATCGGGCTAACCGTCCTCCTGGGGGCTCACCCTAACCCTAGGTCGGCCCCCGAGGGGCCCCTCCCAAGGCTCCTGGTGCTGTAACGCCGGGGTTGGGGTCCCCCAAGCCCTAGTTCCAGACTCACCCTGCCGCCAGGCCTCCACCCAGGTCGGTAGGGGCGCCGCCGGTATTTCAGTACCGGATAACGTGCAGGGACCTCCAAGTCCCCGGAGACCTTCGAAGTCCCCCCGCGCCAAAACACTTGGGCCCTCGCTCCCGCTCGCCAGCGCCCTCAACTCGGGCCGTTCCTCTGCTCACCCCACACCCACGGATCGAGCTAGCCGGACTCCTGGCGGCTAACACTAACCCTAGGTCGGCCCCCGAGGGGCCCATCCCAAGGCGCCTGGCGCCGCCACGCCAGGGATTGGGGTCCCCCATGCCCCAGCACCGGACTCACCCTGCTACCCCGCCTCCACCCAGGCCTCTAGGTGCTCCCCCGGTCTTTCAGGGCAGGAGAACGTGCAGGGCCCTCCGAGCCCCCGGAGAACTTCGAAGGCCCCCCCGCCAAAACGCTTGGGACCATGCTAACGCTTCCCAGCGCCCTCACCTTGGCTCGCCCCTCCGCTCGCCACATACCCAGTGGATGGGGCCTCCTGACCTCCTTGGGGCGAAACCTACCCCTAGGTCCTTCCTGGAGGGGCCCATCCCAAAGGGCCTGGCGCCACAACCACGGGGATTGGGGACCCCCGAGCCCCAGCGCCGGACTCACCATGCCGCCCCGCCTCCATCCCGGCCACTAAGGGCGCCGCCGGTCATTCAAGGCGGGAGAACGGACAGGACCCTATGAGCCCCCGGCGACCTTCGAAGGCCCCCCGCAGTAAAAGGCTTGGGCACACGGTCCCACTCAGCAGTTCCCTCACCTCGGCCCGCCCCTCCCCTTGCTGTACAGGCGGCAGATCGGGCCTGCTGTCCTCCTGTGGGCTAACCCTAACCCTAGGTCGGCCCCCTAGGGGCCCCTCCCAAGGGGCAAGGCGCCGCAATGCCGGGGATTGGGGACCCCTGAGCCCAAGCGCCGGACTCACCCTGCCCTCCCACCGCCACCTGGGCCACTAAGGGTGCCGCCGTTCATTCAGGTGGGAGGAGGAACAGAGCCCGCCGAGCCCCCATTGACCTTCTAAGGCCACCCGCGCCAAAACGCTGGGGTCCACGCTACCGCTCGCCATCGCCCTCACCTCGGCCCGCCCTGCCACTCACCGCACAGCCGGCGGATAGAGCCTGTGGGGCTCCTAGGGGCTAACCCTACCCTAGGTCCGCCCACGAGGGGCCCCACCCAAGGCGCTTGGTGCCGCAATGCTGGGGATTGGGGTCCCCCAAGCCCCAGCGCCGGACTTACCCTGCCGCCCTGCCATCACCCGGGGCTGCTAAGGACTCCGCCGGTCATTCAGGGCGGGAGAAAGGGCAGGGCCCTCCGAGTCCACGGCGACCTTTGAGGCCTTCGCACGAAAAAGCCTCAGCCCACGCTCCCGCTCGCCAGCGCCCTCACCTCAGCCCGCCCCTCTGCTCGCCGCAGAGCCAGTGGATTGGGCCTCCCGGCCTCCTTGGGGATAAACCTCACCCAAGGTCGGCCCCCGAGGGGTCCCTTCCAAGGGACCTGGCGCCGCAACGCCGGGGATTGGGAACCCCCGAGCCCCAGCTTCCGACTCACCATGCTCCCCCGCCCGCAACTGGGCCGTTAGGGGCGCCGCCGGTCATTCAGGGTGGGAGACTGGGCAGGGCTTCCTGAGCAATGGCCACATTCGAAGGGCCCCCGCATCAAAACTCATGGGCCCACGCGCCTGCTGGCCAATGCCCTCACCTAGTTCCGCCGCTCCGCTCGCTGCACAGGTGGCGGATTGGGCCTGCCGGCCTCCTGGGGGTTAACCCTATCCATCGGTCGTCCCCCGAAGGGCCCCTCCCAAGGGGCCTGGTGCCGCAACGCCGGGGATTGGGGACCCCCGAGCCCCAGCGCCGGACTCACCCTGCCGCCCCACCGCCACACGGGCTGGTACGGGCGCCGCCGGTCATTCAGGGCGGGAGAAGGGTCAGGGTCTCTGAGCCCCGGCGAATTTCGAAGGCCCCAGCACAAAAACGCTTGAGCCCACGCTCCCGTCTGCCAGGGCCCTCACCCTAGCCAGCCCCTCCGCTCTCCGAACAGCCGACGGATGGGGCCTGCCGGTCTCCAGGGGGCTAACCCTAACCCTAGGTGGCCCCCTAGGGGCCCCTCCCAAGGGGCCTGGTGCCGCAACGCCGGGGATGGGGGACCCCCAAGCCCCAGCGCTGGATTCACCCTGCCGCCACACTGCCAACCGGGCCTCAAGGGGCGCCGCCGGTCATCCAGGGAGGGAGAAGGGCAGGGCCCTCCGAGGCCCCGGCGACCTTCGAAGGCCACCAGCTCCAAAGAGCTTGGACCCACGCTCCTACTCAACAGCGCTCTCACCTCCGCGCGCCCCTCCACTCAAGGCACAGCCAGCGGATCGGGCCTGCCAGACTCCTAGGGCCTAACCGTAACCCGAGGTCGGCCCCAGAGGGGCGCCTCCCAAGGGACCTGCCGCCGCAACGCCAGGAATTGGGGACCCCCGAGCCCCAGAGCTGGACTCACCCTGCACCCCTGTCGCCACCTGCCCCTCTAGGGGTGCCGCCACTCATTCAGGATGAGAGAAGGAGCAGGGTCCTCCGACCCTGTTGACCTTCGAAGGCCACCCGGGCCAAAACACTGGGTTCCATGCTCTCGCTCGCCAGTGCGCTCAACTCCGGCTGTTCCTCCGCTCACCGCACACCCAGCGGATCGGGCTAGCCGGCCTCCTGGGTACTAACCCTAACGCTAGGATGGGCCCCGAGGGGCCCCTCCGAAGGCGCCTGGCGCCGCAACGCCTGGGTTGGGGTCCCCCAAGCCCTAGTTCCAGACTCACCCTGCCGCCAGGCCTCCACCCAGGCCGCGAGGGGCACCGCCGGTATTTCAGTACGGGAGAACGTGCAGGGCCCTCCGAGCCCCCAGCGACCTTCGAAGGCCCCCGCGCCAAAACGCTTGGGCCCACGCTCCCACTCCCCAGGGCCCTCACCTCGGCCCGCCCCTCGGCTCACCGCACAGCTGGTTGGTTTGGCCTCCCGGCCTCCTTGGGGCTAAACCTAACCCTAGGTCTGCCCCCGAGGGGGCCCTCCCAAGGGGCCTGGTGCCGCAACGCCGGGGACTGGGGACCCCGAGCCCCAGGGCTGGACTCACCCTGCCACCCCCCGTCACCCGGGCTGCTAAGTCACCGCCGTTCATTCAGGCGGGAGAATGATCAGGGCCCTCCGAAACCCCAGCAACATTCGAAGGCAAACCGGGGCAAAATGCTGGGTTCCACGCTCCCGCACGCCAGCCCCCTCAATTCTGGCCGTCCCTCCGCTCACTGCACACCCAGCGGATCGGGCTAACCGTCCTCCTGGGGGCTCACCCTAACCCTAGGTCGGCCCCCGAGGGGCCCCTCCCAAGGCGCCTGGTGCTGTAACGCCGGGGTTGGGGTCCCCCAAGCCCTAGTTCCAGACTCACCCTGCCGCCCGGCCTCCACCCAGGTCGGTAGGGGCGCCGCCGGTATTTCAGTACCGGATAACGTGCAGGGACCTCCAAGTCCCCGGAGACCTTCGAAGTCCCCCCGCGCCAAAACACTTGGGCCCTCGCTCCCGCTCGCCAGCGCCCTCAACTCGGGCCGTTCCTCTGCTCACCCCACACCCAGCGGATCGAGCTAGCCGGACTCCTGGCGGCTAACACTAACCCTAGGTCGGCCCCCGAAGGCCACTCCCAAAGGGCCTGGCGCCACGACGCCGGAGATTGGGGACCCCCAAGGCGCAGCGATGTACTCAACCTGCCCCTCCGCCGCCACCCGGGCCACTTGGGGCACCGCCAGTCATTCAGTGTGGGGGAACGGGCAGGGCCCTCAGATCCCCCGGCGACATTCCTAGGTCCCCCGTGCCAAAACGCTGAGGCCACGCTCCCGCTCTACAGCGCCCTCACCTCGGCCCACCCCCCCTCTAGCCACACAGCTGGCAGATCCGGCCTCCCGGGCTTCTTGGGGCTAACCATAACCCTAGGTGGGCCCCAGAGTGGCCCCTCCCAAGAGGCTTGGTGCCGCAATGCCAGGGATTTGGGACCCACAAGCCCCAGCGCCGGGCTCACCCTGCTGCCCCGCCGCCATGCGGGCCGCTAGGCGTGCCGCCGGGCATTCAGGGCGGGATAACCAGCAGGGCCCTCAGAGCCTCCGGTGAAATAAGAAGGCCCCCCATGCCAAAACGCTGGGTACCACGCTACCGCTCGACTGCGCCTTACCACGGTCAATCCCTCCACTCACTGCACAGCTGGCGGATCGGGACTGCTGGCCTCCTGGGGGTTAACCTAACCCTAGGACAGTCCCCGAGGGGCCCCTCCCAAGGTGCCCGGCACTGCAACGCTGGGGATTGGGGAAACCCGAGCACCAGTGCCGGACTGACGCTGCCACCCCACCACCACCCGGGGAGCTAGGGGCATCGCTGGTCCTTCATGGCGGGAGAACGAGCAGGGCCCTCCGAGCCCCCTGCGACATTCGAAGGCGCACCAGCAAAATGTTGGGGCCCACGCTTCCGCTCGCCAGCGACCTCACCTTGGCCCACCCCTCCATTCGCCTCAGAGCCAGTGGATCGAGCTGCCGGCCTCCTGGGGGCTAACCCTAACCCTAGGTCGGCCCCCAAGGAGCCCCTCCCAAAGGGACTGCCACCGAACGCCAGGGATTGGGGACCCCCGAGTCGCAACGCTGGACTCACCCTTCCACCCCGCCCACACCCGGGCCGCTAGGGCACCACCAATCATTCAGTGCGGGAGAACGGGCAGGGCCTTCCCTGCCCCGGTGACCTTCGAAGGCCCCCAGCGACAAAACGCTGGGGCCCACTCTCCCGCTTGCCAGCGCCCTGATCTTCACCGCGCCTCCATTCACCCCAGACGGCGGATCGTGCCTGCCGGCCTACAGGAGCTAACCTTTACCCTAGGTCGGCCCCCAAGGGGACCCTCCCAAGGGGCTTGGCACCGCAACGCCTGGCATTGGGGACCCCCGAGACTCAGTGCCAGACCCACCCTGCCGCCCCGCGGCCACTCGGGCTGCTAGGGGAGCCGCCACTCATTCAGGGTGGGAGAACGGGCAGGGCCCTCCGAGTCCCCGGCGACTTTCAAGGGCCCCCGGCGCCAAAACTTTGGGTACCACCTTCCAGCTCTCCAGCGCCCTCACCTCGGCCTGCCCCTCTGCTCGCCGCACAGCTGGCAGATCGGGCCTGCCGGCCTCCTGGGGGCTAACCCTAACCCTAGGTTGGCCCCAGAGGGGCCCCTCCCAAGGGGACTGGTGACCAAAGCCGGGGATGGGGGACACCGAGCTGCAGCGCTAGACTCACCCTGCCTCCCCGTCGACATCGGGCCCGCTGGGGCGTCGCTGGTCATTCAGGGTGGGAGAATGGGCAGGGCCCTCGAGACTCCGGTGACTTTTGAAGGCCATCCGCGCCAAAACAGTGAGGCCCACGCTGGAGCTTGCCAGCGCCCTCACCTCAGCCCGCCCCTCCACTCTCTGCACAGCTGGAGGATCGGGCCTGCCGGCCTCCTGGGGGCTAACTCTAATCCTAGGTTGGCCCCAGAGGGGCCCCTCCAAAGGGGCCTGCCGCCACAGCGCCGGGGTTTGGGGACCCTCGAGTCATAACGCTGGACTGACCCTGCTGCCCCGCCAACACCAGTGGTGCTAGGGCGCCACCTGTCGTTTTGGGTGGGAGAACGGGCAGGGCCCTCTGAGCCCCGGTGAACTTTGAGGGCCCCCAGCACCAAAACGCTGGGGCCCACGCTCCGCTCGCCAGCGCCCTCACCTCGGACCACAACTCCATTCGCCTCAAGACGATGGATCGGGCCTGCTGGCCTCCTGAGGGCTAACCCTAACCCTACATCGGCCCCAGAGGGGCCCTTCCCAAGGGGCTTGGCAATGCACCGTCAGGTATAGGGAAGCCCGAGCCTCAGCACCGGACTCACCCTGCTGCCCCGCCATCACCCGGGACGCTAGGGTCCCCTCCAGTCATTCAAGCGAGAGAACGGGCAGGGCCCTCCGAGGCCCCGGTGATCTTCGAAGGACCCCCGCTCCGAAACGCTTGGGCCCACGCTCCCACTCGCCAGCGCACTCAACTCAGCCCGCCCCTCTGCTCGCCGCTCAGCAGGCGGATCGGGCCTGCCGGGCTCCTGGGGGCTAACCCTAACCCTAGGTTGGACCCCGAGGGGCCCCTCCCAAGGGGTCTGTCGCCGCAACACTGGGGATTGATGACCCCCAAGCCCCAGCGCCGGACTCACCCTGCCGCCCCGCCGGCACCCGTGCCACCAGGGGCGCCGCCGGTCATTCAGGGTGGGAGAATGGGCGGGGCGCTCCGAGTCCCAGTGAACTTCTAAGGCCCCATGCACCAAAACCCTTGGGCCCATGCTCCTGCTCACCAGCGCCCTCACCTCGGCCGGCCCCTCTGCTCGCCGCACAGCCAGCGGATCGGGCCTGCCGGCCTCCTGGGGGCTAACCCTAACCCTAGGTTGGCCCCCGAGGGGAACCTCCCAAGGGGCCTGGTGCAGCAACGCCAGGGATTGGGGACCCCCGAGCACCAGCGCTGAACTCACCATGCCGAACCGCCACCACCCGGGCCGCTAGGGGCGCCGCTGGCCATTCAGGGCGGGAGAACCAGCGGGGTCCTCCAATCCACCAGCGACCTTCCAAGGCCCCCCGTGCCAAAATGCTTAGGGCCATGCTCCAGCTCGACGGCACCTTCACCTCGGCCCGGCCCTCCGCTACCGCACAGCTGGCGGATCATGCCTGCCAGACTCCTGGGTGCTAACACTAACCCTAGGACGACCCCAGAGGGGCCCCTCCCAAGGGGCCTTGCGCTGCAATGCATGGCATTGGCGACCCCCAAACCGCGGTGCCAGACTCACACTGCCACCCCGCCACCACGTAGGCTGCTAGGGGTGCTGCCGGTAATTCACGGCGGGAAAACGGGCAGCGCCCATCGAGCGTCTAGTGAAGTTCAAAGGCCCCCTGCTCCAAAACGCTGGAACCATACTCCCGCTCGCCAGCGCCCTCACCTCAGCCCACTCCTCCACTCGCCGCACAGCTGGCGCATCGGTCCTGCTGGCCTACTGGGGTCTAACCCTAACCCTAAACCCTAACCCATAACCTTAAACCCTAAACCTTAACCCCTAAACCTACCCTAACCCTAACCCCTAACCCTTACCCTAACCCTAACCCTAACCCTACCCTAAACCTAACCCTAAACCCTAATCCTTAAGCCCTAAACCCTAACATTAACACTAAACCCTAAACCCTAACACCTAACCCTAATCCCGAAACCCTAAGCACTAAACCCTAACCTTAACCACTAACCCAAACCACAAACCCTAACCCTACCCCAACCCCTACCATACCCCTAACCCTACCCCTAACCCTACCCCTTCAGCTAACCCTACCCCTAACCTGTAACCTAACCCTAACCCTAACCCATACCCTAACCTTAACCCTAACCTGTACCCTAACCCTAACCCGTACCCTAACCCTAACCGTAACCCTAACACGTACTCTAACCCGTACCCTAACCCATACCCTAACCCAAACCCTAAACTGAACCCTAACCCGTAACTTAAACCGTACCCTAAACCTAACCGTAACCCTAACAAGTACCCTAACCCGTACCCTAACCTTAACCCTAAACCCTAAACCCTGACCCTAACCCATACCCTAACTTGTACCATAACCAGTACCCTAACCCTACCCGTACCCTAACCCGAACCCGTACCCTAACCATAACCCTAAACCCTAAACCGTAACCCGTACCCTAACCCTAACCAGTACCCTTACCTTAACCTTAACCCATACCCTAACCCATACTCTAACCCATACCCTAACCCATACTTAACCCTAACCTGTACCCTAACCCGTACCCGAACCCATACCCTGACCCTAAACCATACCCTATCCCTATCCCTAACCCATTTCCTAACCCGTACCCTAACCCTAACCCTAAACCGTAACCTAACCTGTACCATAACCCTAAACTGTACCCTAACCCTTACCCGTACCCTAACCCTAACCCATAACCTAAACCGTACCCTAATCCGTACGCCAACACTTACCCTAAACCGTACCCTAACCCGTACCCTAAACCATTCCCTAATGCGTACCCTAAACCGTATCCTAACCCTAACCCATACCCTAAACCTAACCCGTACTCCAACCCTAACCCTAACCCTAAACCCAAACCCTAAACCCTAACCCATACCCTAAACCCTAATCCGTACCCTAACCCATAACCTCTAACCTGTACCCCCAAACCCAACCCTAACCCGTGCCCTCTCCTTACCCTAATCCTAACCCCTACCCTCACCCATACCCTAACCGTAACACATACCCTAACCTTAACCCGTACCCTAACCACTGGGATTGGGTACACCTGAGCCCCACCACGGGACTCAGCCTGCCACCCCTCAGGAAACCATGCCCCTTGGGGCGCCGCAGAGCATCCCGTGCAGGAGAACTGGTAGGGCCCACCTGAGCCCCCAGCGATCCTCAGCGGCCCCCTACACACCAACCCTGATGCCCACGCTCATCCCACCCCATGCCTTCCCTTCAGCCTGCCACCGAGCTCATCGCAAAGCCAGCAGATCAGGCCTGCCGGGTTCCTGGGGCATAGCCCTGACCCTAGGTTGGCTGGGGAGGGCCCTCCCCCGGGGCCCGGGGCCGCAGCCCCAGGGACTGGGGACACCTGAGCCCCACTGCAGGACAAAGCCTGCCACCCCACAGGAAACCGTGCCCCTTGGGGCTCTATGGAGCATAGAGGGCTCGAGAACTTGGGGAGGCCCCTCGAGCCTGTCCTTCAACTTTGGCAGCCCCCGTGCCCCAACCCTGAGGCCCATGCTCACCCTCCCCCATGGCCTCATCTCAGCTCTCCATGGAGCTCGCCGCACAGCCTGCAGATTGGCGCTGCCGGGCTCCTGTACCCTAACCCTTACCCTAGGTTGGCCACAGAGGGGCCCCTCCCCAGGGTCCTGGCACCCCACTCTGGCGGATTTGGGACACCCAAGGCCCACTCTAGGACTCAGCCTGCAGCCCACAGTAAACTGTACAATTTTGGGGCACAACAGAGCATTCAGGGCAAGAGAATTGGGGCACCCCTGAGAGCCTCTGCTGGTGAACTGCGACATTTGTGGGCCCTTCGGGATGAAACCCCGAGGCTCACATTCACCCGCCCTTGTGCCCTCATCTCACTCGGCCTGGGAGTTCTCTGAGCACTGGGCAGTTCAGACCTGCTGTCTCTTGAGGTCTTACCTAACCCTGGGTCTTCTGCTGAGGGTCCCCTCCCCGTTTGCCTGCCTCCAAGGTACCAGGCATTGGGATCACCTCTGCACGACTAGAGGACTCAGCTTGCCCCACAGCAGGAAACTGTCTGTTTGGGGCTGCAGCAAGGATTCATAGCAGGAAAATCGGAGGGCCTCCCTCAGCCCATCCCAGGCAACCCCCACTTTCAGAGATCTCCCTGAATTCAATTAGTAGCTTCACACTGACCTTTAAACTTGCTCTCCACGGAGATCTTTTGAAATTCTCCACACTTCCAACCGATGGCATCATCCAGCTTCAGTGCCTTACCCAGCTTTAGGTCTTGAGATGGATAGAAAGGGGAAGTCATTTCACTGATGACGACGTACTGGTGACCAAAAGATACATGCAGAAATGCTTCATATCACTTGGCTTCAGGGAAATACAAATCTAAACCCCTATAGATGCCATATCACACGAGGCCGAATATCTAAAAATAAGAAGACATGAAACTACACATGTTGGAGAAGATGTGGAGAAACGGGAACCCTCTTACACCCCTGTGTGAATGCAGTCCAGTACAGCCACTCTTGAAAATGGTACAGAGTTTCCTCAAGAAGTTATAAATAAAGCTACCCTATGTCCCAGCAATTGCACTACTGGGTATTTACCCCAAACAGACAGAGGTAGTGAAGAAGGGACACATGCACCCCAGTGTTCATAGCAGCAATATCCATAATAGACAAACTGTGGAAAGAGTGCAGATGATGATGGACAGACGAATGAATAAAGAAGATGTGGATCATATATATAATGGAATATTACTCAGCCATCAGAGAGGATGAGTACTTACCATCACACCGACCTGGGTGGAGCTGGAGGGTATTATGGTGAGTGGAATAAGCCAATGAAAGAAAGGCAATGATCATATGCTTTCACTCCTATGTGGAATATCAGAAAAAGGGAAGAAGACCATAGGGGAAGGGAGGGAAAATAGAATGGGAAGTCATCAGAGAGGGAGAAAACCCATGATAGACTCTTAACTATCGCAACAAACTGATGATTGCTGGAGGAGAAGTTGGGGGGGGGGTAACTGGGTGAGTGGCATTAAGGAGGCCACACGATACAATGAGCACTGGGTGTTACACACGACTGATAATTTATTGAAGACTACATCTGAAACTATTGGTGTACTGTAAGTTGGTTATTGAATTTAAATTAAAGAATAAAAGACCTCGAATAAACAATCCTAAACATTTGTATGGAACCACTAAAGATACTGAACAGCCAGTGCAATGTGGAAAAGAAAAACAAAGCTGGAGGACTCACAATTTCAGATTTCAGGTTATACTACAAAGCTGCAGTCATCCTAACAAGACAGTACGGCACAAAAATAGACACAGCGACCAAAGGAACAGGATACAAGTTCAGACAGAAACCCACAATTATGTGGTCCATGAATCTTCCACAAAGCAAGCAACGATATCAAAAGGGAAAAGGACAGTCTCTACAACAAATGGTGTTGGGAAAACTAGACAGCTACGCACAAAAGAATGAAATTAGACTACTTTTTTACACAATACACACAAACACAAAACAGTTTCAAGACCTCAATATGAGACCTGAATCCATAAAAATCCTACAGGAGGGAAGACAGTAACTTCTTGACATGGACCATACCAACGTTTTTCTAGACTGTGTCCTGAGGCAAAGGAAATGAAAGCAAAAATAAACTATTGTGAATACAGCAAAATAAAAAGTTTCCACAGGGCAGAAGAATAATGAAAACGTAAAAATAATAAGACAACCTACTCAGAGGGAGAAGATATTTGCAATGATCATATGCAATAAATGGATAGTGTCCAAAACATATAGACTGATACTACTTGACCCCCCAAAAAAACAAATAATCCAGTTAAAAAATAGGCAGAAGACATGGACAGACATTTCTCCAAAGAAGAAATACAAGTGGCCAACAGTCCCGTGAAAAGATGTTCACCATCACCCATCATCAGGAAAATGTAAATCCAAAAGACAATGAGGTATTACCTCAAACCTGTCAGAATGGCTAACATCAAAAGCACAACAAAGAGCAGGTGTTGGGAGGATGTGGATAAAGGGGAATCCTCGCGAACTGTGGGTGGGAATGCAAACTGTGGTGGCTACCGTGGAAAACAGTATGAAGGTTCCTCAAAAAATTAAATATAGAACTACCCTACGATCCAACAATCACTCTCCTGGTATTTCCCCAAAGACTAGGAAAACAGTAACTTAAAAGGATACGTGCACCCCTATGTTTCTTGCACCATTATTTACAATATCACAATATGGAAGCAACACAAGTGTCTGTAGAAAAATTGACAAATGAGATGATAGATGTGTGTATTCACACACACACGCGCACACACACACACACACACACACACACACAATGGAGTATTACTCGGCTTGAAAAAGAATGAAATCTTGGCATTTGCAGCCACATGGATGGAGCTAGAGAGTATTATCCTAACTGAAATCAGTCAGTCAGAGAAAGACAAATCCCATACGATGTCACTCTTATGGGGAATTTAAGAAACAAACAAAAATAAATAAATAAAAGAGAAAAAGGAGACACACCAAGAATGAGAAAGACATAGTACACTCAACACATGGCAGAAAAGAAATGAAAAACATGTGTGTCGAGGGGGGCAGAATGTATGGGTCAAAGATTTGGAAGGCAACACAAACAAATGGAAGCATACGCCATGCTCCTTAACTGGAAGAGTTAATTATGTGAACATGTCCATCATACCCAAAGCAATCGACAGATGTGATGAAATGCTTATCTGAATTCCAGAGGCATTATTCGAGGAAATAGAAAACAGTCCTCAAACTTGTATGGAATCACAAAAGACCCCAAATACCCAAAGCAACCTGGAGAAAGAAAGGTGCAGTCAACACACTCCTGGATTTCAAGCTAGATTACAAAGCTGTTGTCATCAAAACAGGATGGTACTGGCAGAAACACAGACACCAGGTCAGTGGAACAGAACAGAAAGCTCAGAAACTTACCCACACATAGATGATCCTAACTTACGACACAGCAGCAGAAGATATGCCATGAGGGAAGGACTGTGTCTTCAGTGAGTGGTAACAGGCAAACTGGACACTAAATGCAGAAGAATATAACCGGGTCACTTTCTTACACCACACACAAAATTTTTAATGGATGAATGATTTGAACATAAGACCTGAATCCATAAACCTCCAAGAAGACACAGGTACTAAGTCTTTCGACATTGGTTTTGGCAAAGAGTCTTCAGATCGGACACCAAATGCAAAGGCAACAAAAGCAAAAATAAACAAGTGGAACAACATCAAACTGAAATCTTCCACATGGCAAAAGAAACCAGCAAAAACTTAAAAGGCCACTGACCCAATAAGAAAAAAAATATCTGCGAATCATATGTGTGAGAAGAGGCTAATATTCAAAATACACACAACACTCATACAAATCAAAACAAACAAACAAAAAGTGTATAAAAAAGGGGGGGAATATGTGAATAGATACTTTCAAAAGATGGCACACAGGTGCCAACAGACAGAAAAGTTGTTCGACATTACTCATCATCGTCAGGGAAACATCAGTCAAACCCACAATCGGCTATCCCCTCACAACGGTTGGAACAGCAATTGTCCCAGAGACAGACACCAGGTGGGGTCAAGGGTGTGCAGACGAGGAGACACTGTGCACTGTTGGTGGGAATGGAAATTGGTGCAGCCACTGTGACAAACGGTATAGAGGTTCCTGAAAAAATAAATACAACTACCACATGACCCAGTAATGGCTCTACTGAGTACTGATTTGGAGAACACAAAAATACTGCCACAAAGACAGATGCACTCCCACGTTCACTGCAGCATTATTCACAATAACCAGACATGGAAACACAGACCTTGGGGGCCTTATGCCAAGTAACTCAGACACAGAAAGACCAATACCAGAAGCTCTCATGTACATTCCACGTGGAATAAACAAATACTGAACGCATAGATACTGAGAGCAGGTTGGTAGGTGCCAGATTTGGGGATGGGGTGGTAGAAACGGGTGAAGGTGGTCAAAGTCTCAATGTTTGAGTGAGAAAATCCGACAGTCATGAAATGTTCTGTCCAGCATGGAGACTTAAACTAACCCCACGGCATGGGATATAGGTTTCCCTGCTCTTTGAAAGTACATGGCTTCTGAGAAACCTTGCACAGCAGAAATGGTGTCAAGAAGGAATGGCCATTAATTTACACGGAACAATTAGACAGTGTGCTCAGACTCCAAAATTCCTTCTCTTTGGCTTTTCTTAGGCCTCAGGACACAAGTTTCTAATGCAGGCTCAGCATAAATGAAGATAAAGCACAGCAGAAGCTCACAGACACCATTCAAAGTGCTGGTGGCTGCATGCGGAGAGCGGTTCCCAGTGGAAGGAGCTGGTTGGGGTGCACGCCGCCTCTGTCGTGCTTCTCCCCAAAACAGATGCTGAACGCGATTCTCACTGTTCACCTTTTTTCATAAGAGGGAAATCCTCTTCAGGTCTCTTCCTCTTACTGAAGCTGGGTAATAACGTAGTTCTTTCAAGAAAACCAAGTGTCTTATTGTGAACGATTAAAAAGTGGGGGATACTTGTACTTGAGCATTGCTGAGGGAGGAGATGTGAAAGGTTCTCCCAGACACAAACCTCAGCAGATCCACCGGGAAAGGCACCTTCCTCAGCATGTGGAACACGGACTACCTCCTACCCCCCGAGAAACCCTCTCCTTCCCCTCAATCAGGACAACCCACAACAGCTGGGAGTTACCCCAATTCCTCCGTTCTCCTGCTCCTAATAGCTAACACTTCAGCAAATCCTGTGAGCTCCATCTTCAAAATGGACCCAGAATAGGTCTAACCACTCCATCCAAGGCCACCTGTCTGGTCCACAGTGCCTGAGTTCCTGGAAAAGCTTCGTCATTGACCTGCCTTGCCATCTTCAACCCTCTGTCATCTGTTCTCAACACTGTAGCCAGGATGGCCCAGTGAAACAGCGTCTCATGGGGTTATAGCCCTGGAATGGCTTTCTGTCGCCCTCTGTCACCTCTCTGAGGTCATGTCCTAAGCTGTCTCCTGTGGCCACAGGGCCTTCTTGCTGCTCCTGGACATACCTGGAATTCTCCTGCCGCAGAGCCTTTGCACATGCTTTCCATTCTGTTCAGAATGCTCTTGATGTGTTCTCACTCACCTTCAGAGAAGTCTGAATTGGAGTGACAGGGACAGAAGATGAGGCTGTGTGTGTTGGGTGAGGCTGGGGGTCCACAAGAAGGTTCTCTGCCAGCTCTCCGCCTGTGCCTCACTTGTCCTCAGCCAGGATCTTGCACACAGCCCTCACCTGTCACAACTCTCACCCAGGAGACCCACAGCTACCTCTGGAGCCCACCCTGCCCACACCCTGCTGCAGAATGCATTCAGCTCTCCTCTGGGACCCCTGTCAGCTTTACCCAGACCTGGAAATCCCCCGTCTCCTGCAAAGCTCCCAGATTCCCCCTCTGCTTCCAAAATCACACTGGTGCAAGGCTTTCATGAGAAAGCTATAACGCTAACTAATGAAAGGTTCACACCTACTTTCCCCTTCTGTTGCCTTTCTCTCCACCTTCTTTCCTACCTGTGCAAACTGTAACATATCAGTGGAACATGAACATGCTCTGAGACCTGAATCTTTCATTGCAGCTTTCTGAGGACTCCTTATGTGATAAGAAACTACTGTATCCTACAACAGGGTGTTTTACAACTATCATCTATAGAATAGTACAGCCCAATTCACTATAATTTTACCTCACTCTTCATGAAGCAGAACACTTTTTCCTTTCTTCTCTTACTTAAATTCCAGTTAGTTCACATGCCATGGAATATTCGCTTCAGGGGTAGGATTTAGTGATTCCTCACCTGCATACAGTACCCGGTGCTCATCACAAGTGCCCTCCTTAATACCCCTCACCCATTTAACTCTTCCCCCCATGCCCCTGTCCTGCAGCAACACTCAGTTTGTTCTCCAAGGTTGAGTCTATTTCCTTGTTTGCCTCTCTCATCACCCCTCAACTCTGTTCATCTGTTTTCTTTCTGAAATTCCACAAGCGTGAGAGCATAGGATATTTGTCTTTCCTCACTGATTTTGCTTAGCTTAATACACTCTAGATCCATCCACATCCTTGCAAATGGTAAGATTTCATTCTTTTTGAAGCTGGGTCATATTCCATTATATATATGTATCCCACATCTGCTTTATCCATTCATCAGTGCATGGACTTTGGGATTCTCTCCATAGTTTGGCTACTGTGGACATTGCTGCTATAAACATCATGGTGCATGTTCCCCCTTCGAATCTGCATTTTAGTATCCTTTGGGTAAATACCTAGGAGAGCAATTGCTGGATGATGTGGTTGTTCAATGTTTAACTTTTTGTGGAACCCCAACACTGTTTCCCAGACTGGCTGCACCACTTTGCATCCCACCAACAGGATGGGAGGGTTCCCCTTCAAGCAGAACATTATCTGCCGGCAATTTCATAAGAGGAAACAAAACTTCTGGGAGATGCACCCAGGGTCAGGCAAGCAGTTGCAGAATTCACCCCAAGGCTCCTGACGCCAAGCCCCTTGAAGCCACCAGCATGCCACTATCTCAAAGAATTCCCAGACTCTCCTTCTGACTCCACCACCAAAGAAACTACAGACAGAATATGGCACCTCAAAATATCGAGATAATACATTTAGTAAAACTAGAAAGTCAAGGTCAACTTTTAAACAGGAACAGGCCGCTTTGGGTAATTTTGAATTTTCCCTCCACCCTAATTTTAACTCTTCTGATGAATAAACTAATCAATGTTGAAACATCACCTTTGTCAAATGACATCATCCAAGTCTGTATCAGATGAAAAAAAGCCATCTAACTCTAGATGCTGGCCACTCAACCATATCTTAGGCCCAATTGAATAAACATTGTTAGATGAAGGAACAAATTAGATGTTACAAACAGGCACAGAGTGAATCTCACCTTCCCTTTCTAATAAAAGAGGGTTCCTAGGAAACAGATGGTCAAAATACATTTGTAAGCAATAAATGGACAGAGAAATTGTGATCCCCTGCAAAGTTCTACCTGCAGGGAAACTAAGTAATTCTTGCACCAAACCCAGAATGCTGACAGCTACTTCAATTTTACTTTGTGGCTCAACTAGAGAAAAGAGAAAAGCCCAGGAAGTTTTGGGATAATGAGAGGTTTTACCTCCAGCCCTGCCATAGATAGGACATTTTGCCAAACATACCTGTGCTTTCTGTGAACACTGGCGTCCTGTGACAAGCTGCCTCGCTGACTCCGATGCTGACGTTCAAAACCTCGGGTGTCTTGGAGCCAGAGCAGAGAAGTGCTGTCAGCTGGGGAGAAGAAGGCACCTCTGACCTAAAGCCTGCACACCTGCTTCGGTTTCTGGGCGAAGGGGCAACACATACTTGTTGTTTAGCAGTAATTATCTTCATTCTCAACAGACCAATGACCTTGCCTTTTCTGGTTAGCAGACTTACTCTTCTAAAGAAACCCTCAATTCGTCTATTCCCAATGCAACTAGAGTGGAACATTTATTTCTCACTTAAATAGAAAACACTGTTATTGTCGACACTGCATGAATGAACTTTTAAAAACATTTTAGAGAGAAAGGAAGAGACCTTTATTCAAACCCAAGTCAGGACAGCTGCCTGGGAGACACAATCTTCACCAAGAAGGGAGTGCTCCGGGGAAGGAACATTTGGGGCAGGCTTATATATTTTTTTCTGTTTTGCTTTATGTACAGAGTTACACACCACAATGAGGATCTTCTTAGATTCCAGAAAGTGACAGACTTTTTCTTATGTTTTCAGTATGTACATGTCATACATGTACTTTAATCTTATGGGAGCCAAAGAGGTTCTTTATTTTTTCTTATCTTTATGTTGGCATTTTTGGTTATTTTTTTCTTCTCCAAGCAGATGTACAACATGTGCTTGGGGCAGAAACAGGGCCCATGCTTTGAGGTTTTGCCCAGTCATTTTGAGCCGGGTAAAATGTTAAAGGATAGCTTCCCTGGGAGCCCAGGATCAGGGCCCACAGATGATATAATATAAAAATTACTTTCATCATTATAATTACTCCTAAATGGAGGAATTTGAGACAAAAGCACCTTTCACAAGCGTACCAAGAAATCAAAATGATGCCCACAGAAGGCTACCTCCTCCATGGTCAGCACAGGTAACAGAAGTGTTCACAGTCTCTGGACTTCTGCCCTTCTCCTGCCCAAATCTCTGAAGCACACAGACCACTTAAAATCAGAATTGTAGAACTGCTAGACACCTTAGAGATGTCTGGCACCATTCCCTTGGACTGCAGAATAAAACACAGTAGCTCGTTGTCACAAACTAATTTCAACATGAAGTGCCCCCTGGATGCACTAAGTTCTTTCTCTGCAAATGTTGACTAATGTAAGTCACAGTCATACCATATAAACACTACGATGGCTGGGAAGTCATCGTAGGTAAGGGAATATTTTAGCCATGTTTATAAGCATTGGCTCACTTTGTAGAAGAGGCTGAGCTGAGTGTTTTTAAATACTATTTCAGACCTGTTTTACAGCACCCTCTGAACATACCAGAGCCTGAATGGACTAAAAAAGATAGTTGGTTTCAGTAACTTTAATACCAGAAAAATATTATACTGTCTCTATTCCTAAGGATCTTTGAGTATCTTACCCAGAGGTCCTCCACTGAGATAATGATCTTAATGATCACCATGGGCAGAAGTGAAAAGGCCTGTTGAATTCGTTCCAGTTGTCCACATGACAAGAAAATCCTGATACTTGATAGGTTTCCAGATCGAGAAGACCAGAGATAAGAGGGAAATAGTACCCTGTATGGAACAACAAGGGATTTGGAGTCAATTTGGGGATCCCACTTAGGTTTCTGACACTAAAATCCTCTGTGACTCATATCATCTGAGTCCCTGTCTAACCACCTGAAAATGTGCCTAAAAATATCTACACCCTAGTTGAGAAGTTTAAGCGGCAGAATGCTACAAAGAGCCAGTATGATGTGTCTCAAGAACAGGTGCTCAGGAAGCCCTAATTGCTATTGGGTCTATTTCTTTTCCAGAAGAAAGAACACATGTTGAATCCATATTTCTAATAGATGACTCACCAGATGATTTTCAAACCTGAAGGAAGGCCAAGAAGTCGCTCTTGTGTCATATTTCATTCAGAAATCATGTTGTTGGACTGGTGAGGACGATACAATAGCAACGTCATCACTAAGAGTGGGGAGCTTCTAATTTCCATACAGCCATGTTGACCCCCTTAGCTCAGAGCCACCAGAAAGGGCAGCTGGGGAGGGGGCACCGTCATCACTATGAGAGGGGAGCTTCCCATTTCCATATGGCCATGTTGACCCCCTTAGCTCAGGGCCACCAGAAAGGACAGCTGAGGGGGATCACAGGCCAAGGCTGCCAGGTGTGGCTGGGGCAGGCAGAACTCTGACTTAAGGCTCAACTCCTGTCTAGGTTATTATAATGCTCTTCACAAATAAAGTGCCATTGTGTGTGAGCCCTCATGTAGAAAAGTTTCAGAATTTCCATTGAGATTCCCTCTCTGACCTTTAGGATATGTAGCAAAGTTCCATTTAATTTTTAAACATTGAAGGACTTCCTGGTTTTCTTTTCGCTATGACTGTGGCTCAATTCCCCTGTGGTCTAAGAGTAGAATCTAGTTAATTTCAGGGTTTAACATTTGTAGACTTGATTCGTGGCCCCACCTATCATCTATTTGGGTAAAGAGTCTATGACCACTTGAAAATAATGTATTCTGCACTTATTATGGAATGTTCCCTATATGTCAATTAGGTCACATTTGTTTTCAATGTTTTGTCTGCTTTTTCTGTCAGATATTGAGAAAGGTATATTAAAATCTTCAAACAACACTGCTCTATTCAACGTTGCATCGGAGATCTACCAGTGTTAGAAGGCAAGAGAAACAAAAAGTATAAGAATTGAGGGGATAATTGTGACTATTCACAGATAATACGATTGTGTACATAGAAAATCCAAAACAGTCTATAAATACCCTATTAAATTCAAAATGCAATATATAAATTTGAGATGGATTGTAGCTTCCCATTGGACAGTTTCTGAAAGAAAACGTAGAACCTGTCAATCTTGGGGTAGGACATAGGGTGCACTAACCATTTAAAAGAATTCAATGGGACTTCATAAAAATGTGACATTTCTCCTTATCTTATGACCATAAGAAATTGAAAAAGTGAACCGCAGGCTGGGAAGTAAAGGTTTGCAATACACACACTGACAAAGAC
Organism: Ursus arctos; assembly: GCF_023065955.2. Classification (NCBI taxonomy): domain Eukaryota; kingdom Metazoa; phylum Chordata; class Mammalia; order Carnivora; family Ursidae; genus Ursus; species Ursus arctos. The sequence continues at coordinate 22,125 of NW_026622809.1, forward strand.
TTGTCAATAAAGAATTCCTGCTCATCAACCATAAAAAGTCTATTTATAAACGAATACTTCACAAAAGATTGACTGATGGCCAATAAGAACAGGAAAGGGTGCTCTACAGTATTATTTTCAGGAACAGCAAGGCCTTTCCTAAAATGAAAACATACACACAAACCAGTATTCCCTAGATGGATGACGTCCTTATTTCTGAGGACAGCTTGAAGAACAGACTAGCTTCAAAGTAAAGTGATGGAATTCCTGACACTCAGAGGATGGACAATTGACCTCAAACTACAGTACAATTTCTAGGCATCATTCGGTCCTCTGAAGGCAGACAACTACCACACCCCTTCCTACACCACACAGGTTGCTTCCCAACCCCTACCATAAACAAAGAAGATGAGAAAGAGATAGGACTAGTAGGAAATAGCAAAAATCACATGTGGGGATTATCCTGAAACACACTGATCACATAACTAGTGTAAGGAAGTGTAGGGAACTGACAAGGACAGAGACTCAAGAGGTACTTCTTTGGGAAATGCTGTCTGAAATCGTCACACGTTGGTACCTGCTAATGAGGGCTCTGAGCATACCCTAGGGTTTGCTCACAAGGGTCTGCAACACCATCGCTGAGGACTGAAACTCTTTAAGACCTCAAAGCTTGCCTGATTGACTATTGGACTAAGAGATTCCCATGTTCTGAAAACAGATACCAACTAATTGAAAGGTTCACCTGGGCTCTCTCGGAGGCTCTACAAGAAGCTTAACCATTCACTGAAAATCAATTACACACACACACACACACACACACACACACACACACACCTGTCATTTCACCAATTACTTAAACATTCAAGGTTCTTCCTACCTTTTCTTTTTCACATTGATATTTATACTCACATGAAATGTCATCATTTCTAATGAACACTGATGTCAAAATAGAGATCCATTGACACAATATTCACAAAATGGAACTTCCCTGCTGTAATTTTCAATATAGCGTTTTTTAAAGTTCATACATATTTTAGGTTTTTGGTAACTTATACAGGAGAAGATCAGCATTGAAAAACTCTAAATATTGACAATGAGTTTTAAGCCTAGAGAACAAAAATTGTCCAATTTCATAGATAATAAGGAACCAAAAGGAAAGCATGGAAGCTGTAGTCGAATAATTTTACACATATGCATCCTCTATTATTCTACTACTGAGGGGCTTGTTTTATTACCACTATGCATGCATCAATTGTCTTCCACGTGCACCTGCACAGGTGTAATGAATTACTACAGTAGAATGAAATGTCTGGGAACTACTTGGCGGCATCTATAATGAACAATTCAATTTCGATCTTATATTTGGTGACCTTCCACTGTCTGTCCCTTTAGACAATGGACCCTAAACAGAAGGGGAGATGAACCACGAGAGACTATGGACTCTGGGAAACAAACTGAGGGCTTCAGAGGGGAGAGGGGTGGGGGGTTGGGATGGGCCAGTGATGGGTATTAAGGAAGGTACATATTGTATGGAGCACTGGGTGTTATATGCAAATAATGAATCACGGAACACTACATCAAAAACTAAGGAAATACTGTATGGTGACTAACATATCATAATAAAAATTATTATTAGAAAAAAAATTAAAGGTAAAAAAAAAACCAATACAGCTTTTCTGTTTCAAGAACAATCACAATTGAGAAAAAACTAACTTCCAATCCTTAAAGCAAAACACAGACCAAGTTCCATTTCACTCCCCTTTATTCACATTCTCTGTGGGTTCTAAGCTATTTCCCTACCTCCTTTCCTACTGAGCAGGGAGCCCGGGCTCGATCCCAGAACCCTGGGATCATAACCTGAGCGAAAGGCAGATGCTTAACTGGCTGAGCCAGCCAGGAGACCCAGCCATGTTTTCCTTAAGCAAAAGGACACTTTCTCACGATGCCTTCACATGACTTCACATGGTACCAGAGATCTGCATTTGCCTCTAGGAGGTTGCAGATGAAGGCAATTGCAAACTCTCACAGTGGTTTATCAAATACAATGACCTGCCTGGTGACAGTGAAACTCTTATGAGCCCACGAGAGGGTGCTGTGACACTCAGCTGTGGCTGGGCTGGCACAGAGAACCAAATCCATTTCCCTGCCTGATGTCTGTGAGGAACAGATGCCCCCACTGTGAATGAGACCCTGCCACTGAGCTGTCCAGAAATGGCCATCCTCACGGAGGATGAGGATAAAGGACAATGCCTGAGGAGACCTCATCTGTCTCTTTTATCTTTTCATATTTTTGACAGTGGACAAATCACTGCCTAGGAGTCCCCAACTACCTTAGTCTCATCTGTGAATGACCAAGAGGTTTTCCAAAACACTTAAGATTTTGACCTCACAAATGCCCACAACCACTTACCATAGAGATTCAACATTAAGCAAAGATACTGTTCGTTGGAAGAGAGGTCCTGCCCACTGTTGTTTCTCCCTTATATGCTCATCTTCCTTACCTCATGGTAACATAACCACCTTGATTCCTGCTTCCGTCTTCAGGAAGGCTGAGGTGACTTGAAGGGCATTACCCTGATATCGTTCTTTCTTAGCAATAAGATGTGGACATTTCCCTAGTCCTACACACCCAAAGTTGAATGGGAATCAGGATTGAGGAGGCTGATGAGAGTTGAAGGTGTTTTCTATACACGATGGTTTATTACCAATAAGGATGGGTCAGAGTCCTCGAAATTCCAGAACCTTTTCATTAATGCTTCCTACTCGTGAAAGATGATGTACATTGGTCTTTCCCTGTATAGTGTGGTGACTCAGAGAAAAGTGCTTAGCGCTTTCGTCAGACTTCCATGACCACCTTGGGGCTGGCTTCCATATTCACAAAGGATGATGTTAGGGCTAAGAGTGTTCCTGTACACTGTTATTTCTTACAGATAAGTGTATGGCATTTTTGTTACATTGCCAGAACCACTTAGCGCCGGGCTTGCTGGCCTCCTGGGGACTAACACTAACCCTAGGTCGGCCCCCGAGGGGCCCCTCCCAAGGGGCCTGGCACCTCAATGCCAGGGATTGGGGACCCCCGAGCCCAGCACCGGAGTCACCCTGCTGCCCCGCAGCAACCTGGGCTGCTAGGGGTGCCGCCAGTCTTTCAGGGCGAGAGAACAGGCAGGGCCCTCCAAGCCCCCGGCGACCTTTGAAGGCCCCCCGCGCCAAAACGCTTGGGCCCACACTCCCTCTCGCCAGCGCCCTCACCTCGGGTTGCCCCTCTGCCTGCCGCAGAGCTGGCGGAATGGGCCTGCTGGACTCCTGGGGGCTAACACTTACCCTAGGTCGGCCCCCGAGGGGCCCCTCCCAAGGAGCCTGGCACCACAATGCCGGGGATTTGGGACCCCCGAACCCCAGTGCTGGACTCACTCTGCCACCCCGCAAGCACCCAGGGCGCTAGGGGTGTTGCCAGTCATTCAGGAAGGCAGAACGGGCAGGGCCCTCCAATCCCCCTGCGACCTCGAAGGCCCCCCGCGCAAAAACTCTGGCTCCCACGCTCCTGCTCACCAGCGCCCTAACCTCGGCCCACCCCTCCGCTCGCTGCAGAGCTGGCGGATCAGGCCTGCTGGCTTCCTGGGGGCTAACCCTATCCCTAGGTCGCCCCCGAGGGGCCCCTCCCAAGTGGCCTGGTTCCGCATGCCAGGGATTCGGGACCCCCAAGTCCCAGCACCGGACGCACCCTGCCGTTCCGCCTCCACATGGGGCACTAAGGGCGTCACCAGTCCTTCAGGGCGACAGAACGGGCAGGACCCTCCGAGCAACCTGCGACCTTCGAAGGCACCCCGAGCCAAAGCCAAAATGCTCTGGCCCATGCTCCTGCTCGCCAGCTACCTCACCTACCCCACCTGCACATGGGCGGAACGAGCCTGCCAGCCTCCTGGGGGCTAAACCTAACCCTAGGTCGGCCCCCGAGGGGCCCGTCCCAAGGGGCCTGGCGCCGCAACGCCGGGTATTAGGGACCCTGAGCCCCAGTGCCGGACTTGCCCTGCCACCCCGCCGCCACCTGGGCCGCTAGGGGTGCCGCTGGTCATTCAGCACGGGAGAATAGGCAGGGCCTTCCGAGCCCGTGGCGACCTTCGAAGGCCCCCCCCCATCCAAACGCTTGAGCCCACGCTCCCACTCACCAGCGCCCTCACCTCGGCCTGCCCCTCCGCTCACCGCAGATCCAGCGGATGAGGCCTGCCCTCCTCCTGGGGGCTACCCATAACCGTATTTTGGCCCCTGAGGGGCCCCTCTGAAGGGGCCTGGCACCGCAATGCCTGGGATTGGGGACCCCCGAGCCCCAGGCCGGACTCACCGTCTCGCCCCGCCACCACCCAGGTCGCTAGGAGCACAGTTGGTCATTCAGGTAGGGAGAATGGGCAGATCCCTCTGAGTCCTTGGTGACCTTCGAAGGCACCCCGCGCCAAAACGCTTGGGCCCATGCTCCCGCTCACCTGGGCCCTCACCTCGGTCCACCCCTCCGCTCGCTGCAGAGCCGGTGGATCGGGACTGCTGGCCTCCTGGGTGTTATCCTAACCGTTGGTGGGCACCTGAGGGGCCCATCCCAGGTTCCTATTGCCGCAACACCGGGGATTGGGGACTCCTGAGCCCCATCGCCGGACTCACCCTCCTGCCCTACCGCCACCTGGGCCGCTACGGGCGCCCTTGGTCATTCAGGGAGGGAGAACGGACAGGGACCTCCAAGCCACCTGCAACCTTCGAAGGCCCCCCGCACAAAAACGCTTGGGCCCACGCTCCCGCTCGTCAGCGCCCTTACCTCGGCCCTCCCCTCTGCTCGCCACACAGCGGGCGGATCGGGCCTGTGGGCCTTCTGGGGGCTAACCCTAACCCTAGGTCGGCCCCCTAGTCGCCCCTCCCAAGGGTCCTGGTGCCGCAACGATGGGGAAAGGGGACTCCCGAGCACCAGCGCCAGACTCATCATGCCCCCCTCTGCCACCCGGGCCGCTAGTGGCACCGCCGGTCATTCAGGGCGGGAGAACGGGCAGGGCCCTCCAAGCCCCCAGCGACGTTCGAAGGCCCCCCGCACCAAAGCACTAGGGCCCACGCTCCCGCTCGCCATTACCCTTACCTCGGCCTGACCCTCTGCTCACCGCACAGCCGGCGGATTGGGCATCCTAGCCTCCTGAGGGCTAACCCTAACCCTAGGTAGGCCCCCTAGGGTCCCATCCCAAAGGGCCTGGTGTTGCAATGCCGGTGATGGGACCCCCGAGCCCCAGCGCCAGACTCTCCCTGCCGCCCCGCTGCCAACCAGGCCGCGAGGGGTGCCGTCGGTCATTCAGGGCAGGAGAACAGGGAGGGCCCTCCGAGCCCCCGGCAACCTTCGAAGGCCTACCACGCCAAAACGCTAGGGCCCATGTTCCCTTTGCCAGAGCCCTCACCTCGGCCCGCCCCTCCGCTTGCCGCACAGCCTGCGTAATGGGCCTGCCAGCCTCCTGGGGCTAACCCTAAACCTAGGTCGGCTCCCAAGGGGCCTGGAGTCGCAACGCTGGGGATTGGGGACCCCTGAGCCCCAGCGCCGGACTCACCTTGCCGCCCCACCACCACAAGGGCCGCTAGGGGTGCGGCAGGACATTCAGTGCGGGAGAACGGGCAGGGCCCTCCGAGCCCCCATCGTCTTTCGAAGGCCCACCGCACCAAAACGCTTAGGCCCACGCTCCCGCTCGCCAGCGCCCTCACCTCGGCCCGCCTCTCCACTCGCCACACAGCTAGCGGATTGGGCCTCCCAGCCTCCTGGGGGTTAACCCTAACCCTAGGTAGGCCCCCTAGGGGCCCATCCCAAGGGGCCTGGCATCCGCAATGCTGGGGATTGGGGACTCCTGAGCCCCAGTGCCAGACTCACCCTGCCGCCCCGCCGCCACCCAGGCCGCTAGGGGAGCCGACCGTCATTCAGTGTGGGAGAACGAGTAGGGCCATCAGACCCTGAGACTTTGGAGGCCCCCCGCGATAAAACGCTTCGGCCCACACTCCCACTTGCCAGCGCCCTTACCTCGGCCTGCCCCTCCACTCGCTGCACAGCTGGCGGATCGGGCTTGCCGGCCTCCTGGGGGCTAACCCTAACCCTAGGTCGGCCCCCAAGGGGCCCTTAATGGGGCCTGGTGCCACAACGCCTGGGATTGCTGACACCTGAGACCCAGCGCCGGACTCACCGTGCCGCCCCGCTGCCACCCGGGCTGCTAGCTGCACCGCCGGTCATTCAGGGCATGAGAACAGGCAGTGCCCTCTGAGCCACGGGCGACCTTCGAAGGCACCCCGAATCAAAACGCTTGCGCCCACGCTCCCACTTGTCAGCGCCCTCACCTCGGCCCGCCCCTCCACTCGCCACAAAGCTGGCCGATCGGGTCTGCCGACCTCCTGGGGGCTAACCCTAACCCTAGGTCGGCCCAGGAGGGGCCCCTCCCATGGCACCTGGCGCTGCAACGCCGGGGATTATGGACCCCCGAGTCCCAGTGCCGGACTCACTCTGCTGCCCCGCCGCCAACTGGGCCAGTAGGGGCGCCGCCGGTCATTCAGGGAGGGAGAACGGGCAGGGCCCTCTTAGCCCCCGGCGACATTTGAAGGCCACTCGTGCCAAAACCCTTGGGCTCATGTTCCAGCTCGCCAGCGCCCTCATCTCGGCCTGCCCCTCCGCTCGCCGCACAGCCGGCGAATCGGGCCTGCCGGGCTCCCGGGGGCTAAACCTAACCCTAGGTCTGTCCCCAAGGGGAAACTCCCAAGGGCCCAGGCGCCTAAAAGGCGGGGATTGGGGACCCCCGAGCCCCAGTGCCAGACTCTCCCTGCTGCCCTGCTGCCAACCGGGCCGCGAGGGGTGCCGTTGGTCATTCAGGGCAGAACTGGCAGGGCCCTCCGAGCCCCTGGCGACCTTCGAAGGCCCCTCGCGCCAAAATGCTTGGGCCCACATTCCCGCTCGCCAGCGCCCTCATCTCAGCCCGCCCCTCCGCTCGCCGCACAGGTGGCAGATTGGACCTACCGGCCTCCTGGGGGTAACCCTAACCGTAGGTCGACACCCAAGGGGGCCTTCCCAAGGGGCCTGGCGCCACAACGCCGGGGATTGGGGACCCCCGAGCTCCAGCGCCGGACTCACCCTGCCGCCCCGCCAGCACACGGGCTGCTAGGGGCGCGGCAGGACATTCAGTGCAGGAGAATGGGCAGGGCCCTCCAGTAGGGGCGCCGCAGGTCATTCAAGGAGGGAGAAGGGGCAGGGCGCTCTGAACCCCCGGCGACCTTCGAAGACCTCCCACGCTAAAACGCTTGGGCCCACCTTCCCGCTCGCCAGCGCCCTCACCTCGGCCAGCTCCTGTGCTCGCCGCACAACCGGCTGATGAGGCCTGCCGGCCTCCTGTGGGCTAAACCTAACCCTAGGTCGGCCCTCCAGGGACCCGTCTGATGGGCCCTGGCGCCACAAAGCCTGGGATTGCTGACCCCCGAGCCCCAGCACCAGACTCACCGAGCCGCCCCGCTGCCACCCGGACCGCTAGTGGCGCCGCCAGTCATTCAGGGTTGGAGAACGGGCAGGGCCCTCCGAGTCCCCGGTGACTTTCGAAGGCCCCCCACGCCAAAACGCTTGGACCAATGCTGCCGCTCGCCAGCGCCCTCACCTCGGCCCGCCCCTCCGCTCTCCAAACATCTGGCGGATCGGGCCTGCTGGCCTCCTAGGGGCTAACCCTAACCATAGGTCGGCCCCCAAGGGGCATATCCCAAGGGGTCTGGCTCTGCAACGCAGGGGATTGGGGACCCCCGAGCCCCAGCGCTGGACTCACCCTGTCACCCTGATGTAACTGGGCCGCTACTGGTGCCGCTGGTCATTCAGGGCGGGAGAATGGGCAGGGACTTCCGAGCCTCCGGCGACCTTCGAAGGCCCCCCCATCCAAAACGTTTGAGCCCACGCTCCCGCTCCTCAGCGCCCCCACCTCGGCCCACCCCTCCTCTCGCCACAGAGCCGGCGGATGAGGCCTGCTCTCCTCTGGGGACTACCCATAACCCTAGGTTGGCCCCTGAGGGGCCCCTCCGAAGGGGCCTGGCACCGCAACGCCGGGAATTGGGGACCCCCGAGCCCCAGCGCTGGACTCACCCTACTGCCCCAATGCCACCCGGGCTGGTAGGGGTGCCGCTGGTCATTCACGGCGGCAGAATGCGCAGGGCCCTCCAAGCCCCCAGCAACCATCGAAGGCCCCCCATGCCAAAATGCTTGGGCCCACGCTCCCGCTCGCCAGCGCCCTCACCTCGGCCCACCCCCTGCTCAATTCACAGCTGGAGGATCAGACCTGCCGGCCTCCTGTGGGCTAACCCTAACCCAAGGTCGGCCCCTGAGGGGCCCATCCCAGTGGCCTATCGCTGCAATGCCAGGTATTGGGGACCCCTGAGCCCCAGCGCTGGATTCAACTTGCTGTCCCACAACCACCCAGGCCGCTAGGGGTGCCGCCGGTCATTCAGTGCAGTAGAACGGGAAGGGCCCTCCGAGCCCCCAGCCACCTTCGAAGGCCCCCCGTGCCAGAATGCTTGGGCCCACACTCCCGCTCGCCAGCACCCTTACCTCGGCCCGCCCCTCCGCTCGCCGCACAGCCGGCGGATCGGGCCATCCGGCCTCCTGGTGGCTAACCCTAACCCTAGGTCTGCTCCTGAGGGGCCCATCCCAAGGGGCCTGTCTCTGCAATGACGGGGATTGGGGACCCCAGAGGCCCAGCGCCGGACTCACACTGCTGCCACGCTGCCCCCTGGGCAGCTAGGGGCACCGCCGGTCATTCAGAGCGGAAAAACAGGCAGTGCCTTCCGAGCCCTGGCGACTTTCGAAGGCCTCCCGCGCCAAAATGCTTGGGCCCATGCTCCTGCTCGCCTGCGCCCTCACTTCGGTCCGCCCCTCCGCTCGCTGCACAGCCGGTGGATCGGGACTGCCAGCCTCCTGGGTGTTACCCTAATCACTGGTGGGCCCCAGAGGGACCCATCATAGGTTCCTATTGCCACAACGCCAGGGATTGGGGACCCCCGAGCCCCAAGGCCGTACTCACCCTCCCACCCTACCGCCACCTGGGCCGCTAGGGGTGCCGCCGTTCATTCAGGCAGGGAGAACGGGCAGGGCCCTCTGAGCCACTGGCAACATTCGAAGGCCCCCCGCACCACATCTCTTGGGCCCACGCTCCCGCTCCCCAGCACCCTTACCTCGGCCCACCCCTCCACTCGCCACACAGCTGGTGGATCGGGCCTGCGGGCCTTCTGGGGGCTAACCCTAACCTTAGGTTGGCCCCCTAGTGGACCCTCCCAAAGGGCCTGGCCCTGCAACAACGGGGATTGGGGTCTCCCGAGCCCCAGCGCCGGACTCACCCTGCTGCCCTGCCGCAACCCGGGCTGCTAGGAGCGCCGTCGATCATTCAGGGAGGGAGAACTGGTAGATTCCTCTGAGCCACTGGCGACCTTCGAAGGCCCCCCGCGCCAAAACGCTTGGGCCCATGCTCCTGCTCGCCTGCGCCCTCACTTCGGTCCGCCCCTCAGCTCGCTGCACATCTGGTGGATCGGGACTGCCGGACTCCTGGGTGTTACCCTAATCATTGGTGGGCCCCGGAGGGGCCCATCCCAGGTTCCTATTGCCGCAATGCCAGAGATTGGGGACCCCCGAGCCCCAAGTCTGGACTCACCCTCCCGCCCTACCGCCACCTGGGCCGCTAGGGGCGCTGCCGGTCATTCAGGGAGGGAGAACGGGCAGGGCCCTCCAGGCCACCGGTGACCTTCGAAGGCCCCCCACACCAAAACGCTTTGGCCATGCTCCCGCTCACCAGCGCCCTTACCTTGGCCCATCCCTCCGCTCGCCGCACAGCTGGCGGATTGGTCCTGCGGGCCTTCTGGGGGCTAACCTTAACCTTAGGTCGGCCCCCTAGTGGCCCGTCCCAAGGGGCCTGGCGCCACAACAACGGGGATTGGGGATCCCTAAGCCCCAGCACCAGACTCACCCTGCCACCCCACTGCGACCCGGCCCGCTAGTGTGCCGCAGGTCATTTAGGGCGGGAGAACATGCAGGGCCCTGTGAGCCCCCGGCGACCTTTGAAGGCCCCCGCGCCAAAACTCTTGGGCCCACACTCCCGCTCAACAGCACCCTCATCTCGGCCTGCCCCTCTGCTCGCTACACAGCCAGCGGATCGGGCCTGCCAGCTTCCTGGGGTCTAATCCTAAACCTAGGTGGGCCCCCGATGGGCCCCTCCCAAGGAGCCTGGAGCTGCAAGGCCTGGGATTGGGGACCCCCGCAGCCCAGCGCCGGATTCACCCGGCCGGCCCACCACAACCAGGGGCGCTAGGGGCGCCGCCGGTTATTCAGGGCGGGAGAATGGGCAGGGCCCTCTGAGCCCCCGCCGACTTTTGAAGGTCCCCCACGCCAAAACGCTTGGGCCCATGCTCCCGCTCCCCAGCGGCCCCACCTTGGAATGCCCCTCCTCTCGCCGCACAGCCAGTGGATCGGGCCTGCCGGCCGCCTGGGGCTAACCAGAAACCTAGGTCGGTCCTCGAGGGGCCTATCCCAAGGGGCCTGGAGCACCAACGCCTGGGATTGGGGACCCCCAAGCTCCAGCACCGGACACACCTGGCAGTCCCGCCAACACCTGGGGTGCTAGGGGCGCTGCCGATTATTCATGGCGGTAGAACGGGCAGGGCCCTCCGAGACTTCGACGACCTTCGAAGACCCGCTTCGCAAAATGCTTGGAGCCATGCTCCCACTCACCAGCGGCCTCACCTCGGCCCACCCCACCGTATGCCACACAGCCTGCGGATCGGGCCTGCCGGCCTCCTGGGGCTAACCCTAAACCCAGGTCCCCCCTGAGGGGCCCCTCTCAAGGGGCCTAGCGCCACAACGCCAGGGATTGAGGACACCCGAGCCCCTGCGCTGGACTCACCCTGCCTTCCCGCCGCCACCTGGGCCGCTAGGGGCGCCGCAGTCATTCAGGGTGGGAGAACGGGCAGGGGCTTCCAAGGCCCCGGCGACATTCGAAGGCCCCCCGCGCCAAAACGCTTGGGCCCACGCTCTCGCTCTCAAGCACTCTCACCTGGGCCCACCCCTCTGCTCGCCACACAGCTGGGTGATCGGGGCTGCCGGCCTCCTGGGGGCTAATCCTAACCCTAGATAGGCCCCCGACAGGCCCCTCCCAAGGGGCCTGGCGCCACAATGCCGTGGATTGTGGACCCCCGAGCCCCAGCGCCGGACTCACCCTGCCACCCCGCCCCCCCCCGGACTGCTAGGGGCGCCGCTGGTCATTCAGGGCAGGAGAACAAGTAGGGCCCTCTGAACCCCCGATGACATTCGAAGGTCCCCCGTGCCAAAGCGCGTGGGTCAACGTTCTTGCTTTCAAGCGCCCTCACCTGGGTCCACCCCTCCGCTCGCCTCACAGCCGGCGGATCGGGCCTGCTGGCCTCCTGGGGGCTAACAATAACCCTTGGTCGGCCCCCGAGGGGCCCATCCAAAGGGGCCTCGTGCCACAAGGCTGGGGTTTGGGCACCCCCGAGCCCCAGCAAGGACTCACCCTCCCACCCCTCTGCAACCCGGACCGCTAGGTGCGCCATCAGGCATTCAGCGTGGTTTAACGGGAAGGGTGCTCTGAGCCCCCGGCGACATTCGAATGCCCCCCACGCCAAAACGCTTCGACCCACACTCCCGCTTACCAGCGCCCTCACCTTGACCCGCCCCTCTGCTCGCCACACAGCCAGCAGATCGGGTCTGCCGGCCTCCTGTGGGCTAATGGTAACGCTTGGTCGGCCCCCTAGAGCCCTTCCGAAGGGGCCTGGCTCCCCAACGCTGAGGATTGGGGATCCCCAAGCCCCAGCGCCTGACTCACCCTACTGCCCCTCCTCCACCCGGGCCGCTAGGGGAGCCGCTGATCATTCAGTGCAGAAGAACGTACAGGGCCCTCCAAGCCCCCGGCGACTTTCGAAGGACCCCCGCGCCAAAACGCCTGGGCCCACGCTCCAGCTCGCCAGCAGCCTCACCTCCGCCCGCCTCTCCACTCACCGCAGAGCTGGCAGATCGGGCTGACGGCCTCCTGGGGGCTAAATCTAACCATAGGTCGGCCCCCTAGGGGCCCCTAGCAAGGAGCCTAGAGCCGCAACACCGGGGATTGGGGAACCCTGAGCTCCAGCACCGGAGACACCCGGCTGCCCCGCTGCCACCTGGGCCGCTAGGGGTGCCGCCGGTCATTCAGAGCAGGAGAAATGGCAAAGCCCTCCGACCCCCCGGCGACCTTCGAAGGCAACCTGGGACAAAACGCTTGGGATCATGCCACTGCTTGCAAATGCCCTCACCTCGGCCCACCCCTCCACTCACCGCACAGCTGGCAGATCGGGCCTGCCGGCCTCCTGGGGGCTAACCCTAAACATAGGTCAGCCCCAGAGGGGCCCCTAGCAAGGGGCCTGGAGCCGCAATACCGGGGATTGGGGAACCCTGAGCCCCAGCGCTGGACTCACCCGGATGCCCTGCCACCACCCGGGCCGCTAGGGGCACCTCCGGTCATTCAGGGCGGGAGAACAGGCAAGGCCCTCCGGGCCATCGATGACCTTCGAAGTTCCCCTTCGACAAAACGCTTGGGCCCATGCTCCCACTCTCCAGCGCCCTCACCTCGGTCCGCCCCACCGCACATCGCACAGCCGGGGGATAGGGCCTGCAGGTGTCCTGTGGGTTAACCCTAACCCTAGGTCAGCCCCCAAGGGGCCCCTCCCAAGGGGCCTGGCGCAGCAACCTCAGGGATTGGGGACCCCCCAACCACAAGGCCGGACTCACCCTGCCAACCCGCCGCCACCCGGGCCGCTAGGGGAGCCTCCAGTCGTTCAGGGCGGGAGAACGGGCAGGGCCCTCCGAGCCCTCGGCAACCTTCGAAGGACCCCAGCGCCAAAATGACAGGGCCCATTCTCCTCCTCACCTCCGCCCGCCCCTCCTCTCGCCGCATACCTGGCGGTTCCGGCTTGCCGGGCTCCTGGGGGTAAACCCTAACCATAGGTTGGCCCCTAAGGGGCCCCTCCTAAGACGCCTGGCACCACAAAGCCGGGGATTGGGGACCCCCGAGCCCCAGCACTGGACTCACCCTCCCGCCCCCCTGCCCCCCCGGGCCGCTAGGGGCGCCGCCGGTCATTCAGGGAGGGAGAAGGGGCAGGGCCCTCCAAGCCCCCGGCGACATTCGAAGGCAATCCATGCCAAAACGCTTGGGCCCACGTTCCCGCTCGCCAGCGCCCTCACTTCAGCCCGCCCCTCTGCTCTCCGCACAGCCGGCGGATCGAGCCTGCCGGCCTCCTGGGGCCAACCCTAACCATAGGTCGGCCCCCGAGGGGCCCCTCCCAGAGGGCCTGGTGCAGCAACGCATCAGATTGGGGACCCCCAGCCCCAGCACCAGACTCACCCCGCCGCCCAGCTGACACCCGGGCAGCTTGGGGCACCGCCGGTCATTCAGGATGGGAGAAAGGGCAGGGCCCTCCGAGCCCCCAGCGACATTCGAAGGGCCCCCACACCAAAACGCCTGGGACCATGCTCCCGCTTGCCAGCGACCTCACCTCGGCCCACCCCTCTGTTCGCCGCACAGCTGGGGGATCGGGCCTGCCAGCCTCCTTGGGGCTAACCCTATCCCTAGGTTGGGCCCTGAGGGGCCCCTCCCAAGGCGCCTGGGGCCGCAACGCCAGGGATTGGGGACCCCCGAACCGCAGCGGTGGACTCACCCTGCCACCCTGCCGCCCCCCGGGCCGCTAGGGGCGCCGCCGGTCGTTCAGGGCGGGAGAACGGGTAGGGCCCTCTGAACCCCCGATGACATTCGAAGGCCCCCCGTGCCAAAATGCTTGGGCCCAGGCTCTCGCTCTCAAGTGCCCTCATTGGGCCCACCCCTCCGCTCGCCGCACAGCTTGGGGATCGGGCCTGCTGGCCTCCTGGGGGCTAACAATAATCCTTGGTCGGCCCCTGAGGGGCCCCTCTCAAGGGGCCTGGCGCTGCAACGCCGGGGATTGGGGACCCCCGAGCCCCAGCACCGGACTCACCCTGCCGCCGCTCTGCAACCCGGGCCGCTAGGTGCGCCATCGGGCATTCAGCGCGGTACAACGGGAAGGGTGCTCTGAGCCTCCGGCGACTTTGAATGCCCCCCACGCCAAAACGCTTGGGCCCACGCCCCCTCTCGACAGCGCCCTCACCTCGGCCTGCCCCTCTGCTCACCACTTAGCCGGCAGATCGGGTCTGCCGGCCTGCTGGGGGCTAACAGTAATGCTTGGTAGGCCCCCTAGAGCCCTTCTGAAGGGGCCTGGAGCCCCAACGCGGGGATGGGGGCCCCCGGGCCCCAGTGCCCGACTCACCCTACTGCACCTCTTCCACACGGGCCGCTAGGTTAGCCACCAGTCATTCAGGGCAGGAGAACATGCAGGGCCCTCCGATCCCCCGGCGACCTTAGAAGAACCCCCGCGCCAAAATGCCTGGGCCTACACTCCCGCTCGCCAGCGGCCTCACCTCCGCCCGCCCCTCCGCTCACCGCACAGCCAGCGGATTGGGCTTGCCGGCCTCCTTGGGGCCTACCCTAACCCTAGCTCTGCCCCTGAGGGGCCCCTCTCAAGGGGCCTGGCGCCGCAACGCCGGGGATTGGGGACCCCCGAGCCCCTGTGCCGGACTCAACCTGCCACCCCGCCACCACCCGGGATGCAACGGGCGCCGCTGGTCATTCAGGGCGGGAGAACAGGCAGGGCCCTCCGATCCCCCGGCGATCTTCGAAGGCAACCTGCGCCAAAACGCTTGGGCCCACACTCCCGCTCACCAACGCCCTCACCTCAGCCCACCCCTCCGTTCGCCGCACAGCTGGCGGATCGGGCCTAACAGACTCTTGGGGGACAATCCTAACCCTAGGTCGGCCCCCGAGGGAATCTCCCAAGGGGTCTGGCAGCCCAACACCGGGGATTGGGACCCCCCGAGCCCCAGCTCCGGACTCACACGGCTGCTGCGATGCCACCGGGCTGCTAGGGGCGCCGCCGATCATTCAGGGTGGCAGAACGGGCAGGCCCTTCCGAGCCCCCGGTGACCTTGGAAGGACCCCCACGCCAAAACGCTAGGGTCCACGCTCCCGCTCGCCAACGCCCTCACCTTGGCCCGCCCCTCCACTCATCGCACAGCCAGTGGATCAGGCCTGCCGGCCTCCTGGGGGCTAACCCTAACCCTTGGTCGGTCCCCGATGGGTCCCTCCCAAGGGGCCTGGTGCCACAATACGGGGATTGGGGACACCGAGCCCCAGAGCCAAACTCACGCTGCTGCCCCGCCGCCACCCGGGCCGCTAGGGGTGCCGCAGGTCATTCAGAGCGGGAGAACGGGTAGGGCCCTCCTAGCCCACGGCGAACTTCGAAGGCCTCCCGCGCCAAAAGGCTTAGGACCACCCTCCCGCTCTCCAGCGCCCTCCCCTTGGCCCGCCCCTCCGCTCGCCTCACAGCTGGGAGATTGGGCCTGCCGGCCTCCTGGGTGCAAACCCTAACCCTAGGTCAGACCCGAGGGGCCCCTCCCAAGGGGCCTGGCGCTGCAATGCCGGGGATTGGGGACCCCCGAGCCCCAGCGCCCGACTCAACCTACCGCCCCTCTGTCACCCGGGCTGCTTGGGGCGACGCTGGTCATTCAGGGCGGGAGAATGGGCAGGGCTCTCCGAGCCCCCGGTGACATTCAAAGGCCGTCTGCACCAAAACCCTTGGGCCCACACTCCCGCTCGCCAGCGCCCTCCCTTCGGCCCGCCCCTCCACTCGCCCTACAGCTGGCGATTCGAACCCACCCCACCCCTGGGGGCTAACAATATCCCTTGTTCGGCCCCCTCATGGCCAATCCCAAGGCGTGTGGTGCCGCAACGCCGGGGATTGGGGACCCGGGCCACTAGGTGCGCCTTTGGGCATTCAGGGCAGTACAACGGGAAGGTCGCTCTGAGCCCCCGGCGATGTTCGAATGCCCCCCACACCAAAACGCTTGGGCCCACGCTCCCGCTTTCCAGTGCCCTCACCTCGGCCCGTCCCTCTGCACGCCACATAGCCGGCGGATCGGGTCTGCCGGCCTCCTGGGGGTAACACTAACGCTCGGTCGGCCCCTGAGAGCCCTTCTGAAGGGGCCTGGCGCCCCAAAGCAGAGGATTGGGAACCCCCGAGCCCCAGCGCCCAAATCACCCTAACGCCCCTCCTCCACCAGGGCTGCTAGGGGAGCCGCCCGTCATTCAGGGCAGGAGAACGGGCAGGGCCCTCCAAGCCCCTGGCGACCTTCGAAGGACCCCCGCGCCAAAACGTCTGGGCCCACTCTCCAGACAGCCAGTGGCCTTACCTCTGACTGCCCCTCCGCTCGCCTCATAAGTGGCGGATCGGGCTTGCTGGCCTCCTGGGGGCCAACCCTAACCATAGGTCGGCCACAAGGGGCCCCTAGCAAGCGGTCTGGAGCCGCAACGCTGGGCATTGAGGATCCCCGAGCCCCAGCAACAGACTCACGCAGCCACCCTGCCGCCACCTGCGCCGCTAGGGGTGCCGCCGGTCATTCAGTGTGGGAGAACGGGCAGGGTCCTCCGAACCCCCGATGTCTTCGAAGGCCCCCCAAGCCAAAACGCTCGGGCCCATGTTCCCACTTGCCAGCTTGCTCACCTTGGTCTGCCCTCCTCTCGACACACAGCTGTCGGATCAGGCCTGCCGGCCTCCTGGGGGCTAACCCTAACCCTAGGTCGGCCCACGAGGGGCTCCTCCCAAGGGGCGTGTCACCTCAATGCCGGGTTTCGGGATCCCCGAGCCCCTGCACCGGACTCCCCCTGCTGTCCCGCCACAACCCGGGCCACTAGGGGCTCCGATGGTCATTCAGGGCGGGAGAACGATCAGAGCCCTCCGATCCCCCGGCGACCATCAAAGGCCGTAGCGCCAAAATGCTTGGGCCCATGCACCCGCTCCCCAGCGCCCTCACCTCGGCCCACCTCTCCACTCCCCGCACAGCTGATGGATCGGGCCTGCCGGCCTCCTCGGGGCTAAGCCTAACCCTACGTCGGTCCCCGAGGGCCCCTCCAAAGGGGCCTGGCTTTGCCACGCCAGGGACTGGGGACTCTCGAACCCCAGCGCCGGACTCACCCTGCCGCCCCGTCGCCACCCGGGCCGCTAGGGGCGCCGCCGGTCATTCAGGGCGGTAGAACGGGAAGGGCCCTCAGAGCTCCTGGCGACTTTTGAAGGCCCCCAGCGCCAAAACGCTTGGGCCCACGATCCCTGTCGCCAGCGCCCTCACCTCGGCCCACCACTCCGCTCGCCGCACACCCGGCAGATCGGGCCTGCCGACCTCCTTTGGTCTAACCCTAACCCTAGGTCGGTCCCCGAAGGCCCCTCCCAAGGTGCCTGGTGCAAAACACGCTGGGGTTTGGGGACCCCCGACCCCAGCGCTGGAATCACCCTGCAGCCCCACCGCCACACTGGCCGCTAGGGGTGCCGCTGGTAATTCAGGGCGGGAGAACGTGCAGTGCCCTCCGAGTCCCCAGCAAACTTCGAAGGCCCACGCGTGAAAACTCTTGGGCCCACGCTCCAGCTCGTCAGCGTCCTCACCTCGGCCAGCACCTCCATATGCCTGCCGGCCTCCTGGGGCTAACCCAAACCCTACTTCGGCGCCCAAGGGGCCCTTCCCAAGGGGCCTGGCACCGCCACGCCGGGGATTGGGGACCCCCGAGCACCAGCACCGGATTCACCCTGCCGCCTCGCCGCGACCCGGCCCGATAGGGGCGCCATCCTCATTCAGGACGGGAGAACGGGCATGGCCCTCCGAGCCCCCGGCGACCTTCGAAGGCCCGCCGCGCCAAAACGCTTGGGCTCCCGCTCCCGCTCGCCAGCGCCCTCAACTTGGCCCACCCCTCCGCTCCCCACACAGCCGGCGGATTGGGCCTGCTGGCCACCTGGGACTAACCGTAACCCTAGGTCTGTCCTCGAGGGGCCCATCCCAAGGGGCCTGGAGCACCAATGCCTGGAATTGGGGACCCCCAAGCTCCAGCACTGGACTCACCCGGCCGCCCCACCGCCACCTGGGGTGCTAGGGGCGCCGCCGGTTATTCAGGGCGGTAGAACGGGCACGGCCCTCCGAGACTTCGACGACCTTCGAAGGCCCACTTTACAAAATGCTTGGAGCCATGCTCCCACTCGCCAGCGGCCTCACCTAGGCCCGCCCCATCGTATGCCACACAGCCTGCAGATTGGGCCTGCCGACCTCCTGGGGCTAACCCTAAACCCAGGTCCCCCCCGAGGGACCCCTTTCAAGGGGCCTAGCGGCACAACGCCGGGGATTGAGGACACCCGAGCCCCTGCGCTGGACTCACCCTGCCTTCCCGCCGCCACCTGGGCCGCTAGGGGCGCCGCAGTCATTCAGGGTGGGAGAACGGGCAGGGGCTTCCAAGGCCCCGGCGACATTCGAAGGCCCCCCGCGCCAAAACGCTTGGGCCCACGCTCTCGCTCTCAAGCACTCTCACCTGGGCCCACCCCTCTGCTCGCCACACAGCTGGGTGATCGGGGCTGCCGGCCTCCTGGGGGCTAATCCTAACCCTAGATAGGCCCCCGACAGGCCCCTCCCAAGGGGCCTGGCGCCACAATGCCGTGGATTGTGGACCCCCGAGCCCCAGCGCCGGACTCACCCTGCCACCCCGCCCCCCCCTCCCGACTGCTAGGGGCGCCGCAGTCATACAGGGCGGGAGAACGGGCAGGGGCTTCCGAGCCCCCGGCGACATTCGAAGGCCCCCCACACCAAAACGCTTGGGGTCACGCTCCTGTTTGTCAGTGCCCTCTTCTCAGGCCGCCCTTCCGCTCGCCGAAAGCTAGCGGATCGGGCCAGCCTGCTTTCTGGGGGCTAACCCTAACCCTAGGTCGGACCCTGAGGGGCCCCTTCCAAAGGCCTGGAGCCACAACGCCGGGGATTGGGGACCCCCGAGCCCTAGCGCCGGACTCACTCTACCGCCCCTCCCCTACCGGCCCCTAGGGGCGCCACCAGTCATTCAGGGTGGGAGAACGAGTAGGGCGCTCTGGGCCCCAGGCGACTTTCGAATGCTCCAAGCGCCAAAACGCTTAAGCCCATGCTCCCGCTCGCCAGTGCCATCGTCTCTGCACGCCATTTCGCTCGCCACACACCCAGCTGATCGGGCCTGCCAGCCTCCTGGGGGCTAACCCTAACCCAAGCTCGGCACCCAAGGGGCCCCTCCAAGCGGCCTGTCGCCGCAACGCCAGGGAATGGGGACCCACGAGCCCCATTGCCAGTCTCATCCTGCCACTGCGCCACCACCCAGGCTGCTAGGGGTGCTGCTGGTCATTCAGGGAGGGAGAATGGGCACGGCCTCCAAGCCCCCGGCGACCTTCGAAGGCCCCCACGGCAAAACGCTTGGGCCCACCCTCCTGCTCGCCAGGGCCCTCACCTCTGTCCGCCCCTCCGCTCACTGCACAGCCGGTGGAACGGGCCTGCCGGCGTCCTGGGGGTTAACCCTAACCCTAGGTCGGCACCCAAGGGGCCCCTCCCACAGGGCCTGGCGCAGCAACCCCAGGGATTGGGGACCCCCAAGCCCCAAGGCTGGACTCAACCTGCTGACCTGCCGCCACCCGGGCCGCTAGGGGAGCCGCCGGTCATTCAGGGCGGGAGAACAGGAAGGGCCCTCTGAACCCACGATGACTTTCAAAGGCCCCCCGCACCAAAACTCTTGGGCCCACGCTCCTGCTCGACAGCGCCCTCACCTCGGCCTGCCCCTCTGATCACTACACAGCTGGCGGATCGGGCCTGCCAGCTTCCTGGGGGCTAATCCTAAACCTAGGTCGGCCCCTTATGGGCCCCTCCCAAGGAGCCTAGAGCTGCAAGGCCTGGGATTGGGGACCCCCGAGCCCCAGCGCCGGACTCATACGGCCGCCCCACTGCAACCCGGGGCTCTAGGGGCGCCGCCGGTTATTCAGGGCGGGAGAACGGGCAGGGCCCTCCAAGCCCCCGCTGACATTTGAAGGCCCGCCACACCAAAACGCTTGGGCCCACGCTCCCGCTCCCCAGCACCCCCACCTCGGCCCGTCCCTCTGCTTGCCGCACAGCCGGCGGATCGGGCCTGCTAGCCGCCTGGAGCTAACCATAACCCTAGGTCGGTCCCCGAGGGACCACTCCCAAGTGCCTGGCGTTGCCACGCTGGGGATTGGGGACCCCCGAGCACCAGCGCCGAACTCACCCTGCCGCCCTGCCGTGACCTGGCCGGCTAGGGACACTGTCCTCATTCAGGGCGGGAGATCGGGCAGGGCCCTCCGAGCCCCCGTCGACCTTCCATGGCCCCCCACGCCATAACGCTTGGGCCCAAGCTCACATTCACCAACGCCCTCAACTCTGCCCGTCCCTCCGCTCACCACAGGCGGGCAGATTGGGCCTTCCAGCCTCCTGGGGAATAACCCTAACCCTAGGTCTGCTCACGAGGGGCCCCTCCCAAGGGGTCTGAAACCGCGACACTGATTATTGGGGACCCTCGAGCCTCAGCGCAGGACTTACCCTGCCACCCCACCACCACCCGGGCAGCTAGGGGCGCCGCCGGTCATTTAGGGCGGGAGAATGGACAGGGTCCTCCGAGCCCCCGGAGACCTTCGAAGCCCCCCCATGCCAAAACGCTTGGGCCTATGCTCCTGCTCACCAGCACCCTCTCCTCAGCCCACACCTCCACTCGCCGCACAGCTGTTGGATCAGGACTGCCGGCCTCCTGGGGGCTAACCCTAACCCTAGGTTGGCTCCTGAGGGGCCCATCCCAAGGGGCCTGGCGTCACCACGCTGGGGATTGGGGACCCACAAAGCAAACTGCCGGACGCACCCTGGCGCCCCGCCACCACCGGGGCCACTAGGGGCGCCACCGGTCATCTGGGTTGGAGAATGGGCAGGGCCCTCGGAGCCTCCGGCGCCATTCAAAGGCCTCCCGCGCCAAAATGCTTTGGCCCATGCTTCCGCTCACCAGCGCCCTCACCTCGGCCAGCCCCTCTGCAAGCCGCACAACCAGCGGATCGGGCCTGCTGGCCTCCTGGGGTCTAACCCTAACCCTAGGTTGGCTGTCGAGGGGCCCCTCCCAAGGGGTCTGGCACCACCACGCCAGGGATTGGGGTCCCCCGAGTACCAGCGCCGGACTCACCCTGCCGCCCTGCCGCGACCCGGCCCGCTAGGGGCGCCGTCCTCATTCAGAGTGGTAGAAAGGGCAGGGCCCTCCGAGTCCCCTGCGACCTTCAAAGGCAACCCGCACCAAAACGCTAGGGCCCATGCTCCCGCTCACCATTGCCCTCACCTCGGCCCACCCCTCCGCTCGCCACACAGCCGGCGGATTGGGCCTGCCAGCCTCCTGGGGGCTAACCCTAACCCTAGGTTGGCCCCTGAAGAGCTCCTCCCAAGGGGACTGGCACTGCCATGCCGGAGATTGGGGACCCTCGAGCCCCAGCGCCGGACTTACACTGCCACACCACCGCCAACTGGGTTGCTAGGGGCGCCACCGGTCCTTCGGGGCGGGAGAAGGGGCAGGGCCCTCCAAGCCCCCGGCGACCTTTGAAGGCCCCCCGCGCCAAATTGCTTGGGCCCACGCTCCCAAACATCAGCGCCCTCACCTCGGCCCACCACTCTGCTCGCCGCACAGCTGGCGGATCCGGCCTGCTGGCCTCCTTTGGGCTAACTATAACCGTACGTCAGCCGAGAGGGACCCCTCCCAAGGGGCCTGGCGATGCCACTCCGGGGATTGGGGATCCCTGAGCCCCAGCTCCGGGCTCACCCTACCGCCCCGCCGCCACCCGGGCTGCTAGGGCACCGCCGGTCATTCAGGGCGGGAGAACTTGCTGGGCCCTCTGAGCCCCGGTGACCTTCGAAGGCACCCCGTGCCAAAATGCTTGTGCTCACGTTCCCACTCACCAGTGCCCTCAACTCAGTGAGCCCCTCTGCACACCGCATAGCCGGCGGATCAGGCCCACCTGCCTCCTGGGGGTTAAACCAAACCCTACGTCAGCCCCCGAGTGGCCCCTCCCAAAGGGCTTGGCGCCGCCACGCCAGGGCTTGGGATCCCCCGAGCCCTAGCTCCGGACTCACACTGCCGTCCCGCCGCCACCCGGGCCGCAGGGGTGCCGCCGGTCATTCAGGGCGGGAGAACAGGCAGGGCCTTCCGAGCCCCCGCTGACCTTCGAAGGCCCCCCGCGCAAAAACGTTGGCCCCATGCTACTGCTCCCAGAGCCCTCACATCGGCCCACCCCTACGCTTGATTCAGAGCCGGTGGATAGGGCCTGCCAGGCTCCTGGGGGCTAACCGAAACCCTGGGTCGAGCCCGAGGGGCACATCCCAAGGGGCCTGGCTCTGCAATGCTGGGGATTGGTGACGCAGAGCCCCAGAGCCGGACGCACCCTGATGCACTGTCGGCACCCGGGCCGCTAGGGGCACCGCCGGTCATTCAGGGCGACAGAACCAGCAGGGCCCTCCGAGCCCCCGCCGAACTTTGAAGGCCTCCCGCGCTAAAACACTTGGGCTCATGCTCAGTCTCGCCAGCGCCCTCACCTCGGCCCAACCCTCCGCGTGTTGCACAGCCGCTGATCGGGTCCACCGGCCTTCTGGGGGATAACTGTAACTCTAGATTGACCCCCCAGGGGCCCCTTCCAAGGGGCCTGGCGCCACAACTCCAGGGATTGTGGACCCCCGAGCTTCAGCACCGGACTCACCTTGCCCCCCAGTTGCCACCCGGGGGCTTGGGGTGCTGCCGTTTTTCAGGGCGTGAGAACGGGCAGGGCCCTCAGAGACACGGCGACCTTCAAAGTCCCCCCGCGCCTAAACGCCCAGGCCCACACTCCCACTCACCAGCGCCCTAACCTCGGTCTGTCACTCCAGTCTCCACACAGCTGGGGAATAGGGCCTGCCGGCCTCCTAGGGGCTAAACCTAACCCTAGGTTGGCCCCCGAGGGGCCCCTCCCAAGGGGCCTGGCGCCACAACGCCGGGGATTGGGGATACACGAGCCACAGTGCCTGACTCACCCTGCCGCCCCGCCACCACCTGGGCTGCTAGGGGCGCTGCCGGTCACTCAGGGAGGAGAATGGGCAGGGCCCATCGAGTCCCCGGAAACATTCGAAGGCCCCCGGCGCCAAAACGCTTGAGCCCATGCTCCCGCTCAACAGAGACCTCACCTTGACCCACCCCTCAATTCGCCGCACAGCTGGCGGATTGAGCCTGCCGGCGTCCTGGGGGCTAAGCCTAACCCTAGGTCATCCCCCAAGGGGCCCCTCCCAAGGGGCCTGGCGCCACAACGCGGTGGATTGGGGACCCCTGAGCCCCAGGGCCGGACTCACCTGCCGCCCCGCCACCACCCGGGCCGCTAGAGGCACCGCCAGTCATTCAGGGCGGGAGAACGGACAGGGCCCTGGAGAAACCAGCGACATTTGAAGTCTCCCACTCCAAAATGCAGGGGCCCATGCTACCGCTCGGCAGGGCCTTTACCTCTGCCCACCCACCTCTCGCCGCCCAGCCAGAGGATTGGGCCTGCCAGCCTCCTGGGGGCTAACTCTAACCCTAGGTCGGCCCACAAGGAGCCCCTCCCAAGGGGCCTGCCGCAGCAACGCCGGGGATTGGGGATCCCCGAGCCGAAGCGCAGGACTCACCCTGCCACCCCACTGCCAATGGAGCCGCTAGGGGCGCCACTGGTTATTCAGGGCAGGAGAACGGGCAGGGCCCTCTGAGCCATGGCAACATTCGAAGGCCCAGGGCGCCAAAATGCTGGGGACCACGCTCCCGCTCGGCATCGCCCTCAAACTGGCCCACACTTCCGCTCTTCGCAGAGCTGGCGACTTGGGCCTGCCGGCCTCCTGGGCGCTAACCCTAACCCTAGGACAGCCCCTGAGGGTCCCTTTCTAAGGGGCCTGGCACCACAACGCCGGGGATTGGGGACCCCCAAGTCCCAGCGCCGGATGCACCCTGCCGCCTAGCCCCACACGGGTCGCTAGGGGCGCCGCCATTCATTCAGGGTGGGAGTACTGGCAGGGCCCTCCGAACTCCCTCCGACCTTCGAAGGTGCCCCGAACCAAAACGCTTCAGCCCAGGCTCATGTTCACCAGCACCCTCATCTCGGCCCACCGCTCCGCTCGCAACACATGTGGTGTATCGGGCCTGCCGGCCTCCTGGGGACTAACCCTAACTGTTGTTCGGCCCCCAAGAGGCCCTTCCCGAGTGGCCTGGCACCACAACGCCAGGTATGGGGACCCCGAGCCCATGTACCGGACTCACCCTGCTGCCCTTCAGCCACCTGAGCTGCTAGGGGCCCCGCTGGTCATTCAGAGCGGGAGAATGGGCAGGTCCCTCTGAGCCCCCGGCGACTTTCAAAGGCCCCCCGTGCTAAAACGCCCGGGCCCACGCTCCCACTCGCCAGTGCCCTCACCTCGGACCGCTGCTCCGCACTCCACACAGCCGGCGGATCTGGCCCTAAACCTAGGTTGGCCCCGAGTGCACCCTCCCAAGGGGCCTGGCGCTGCAATGCCAGGGATTGGGGACCACCGAGCCACAGCGCCGGACTCCCCCTGCTGCACCGCCAACACCTGGACCGCTAGGGGCGCCGCCAGTCCCTCAGGGAGGGAGAACGGGCAGGGCCCTCCAAGACACGGAGACCCCCAAAGGCCCCCTGCGCCAAAACGCTTGTGCCCACGCTCCCGCTCGCCAGCGCCCTCACCTCGGCCGGCTCCTCCACTTGCCACATTGCTGGCAGATTGGGCCTGCCGGCCTCCTGGGGGCTAACCCTAACCCTAGATCGTCTCCCGAAGGGCCCTGCCAAGGGGCTTGGCGCTGCAACGCTGGGGATTGGGGACCCACGAGCTCCAGCGCAGGACTCACCCTGCCGCCCCACCTACACCCAGGCCGCTAGGGGCGCCGCCAGTCCATCAGGGCGGGAGAACCTGCAGGGCCGTCCGAGCCCCTGGCGACCCTTGAAGGCCCCCCGAGCCAAAACGCTTCGGTTCACGATCCCGCTCGCCAGCTCCCGCACCTCGGTCCGCCACTCCGCTCTCCACAAAGCTGGCAAATAGGGCCTGCCGACCTCCTAAGGCCTAAACCTAACACTAGGATGGCCCCTCCCAAGGGGCCTGGCGCCGCAACGGCGGGGATTGGGGACCCCCAATCCCAGTGCTGACGGCACTCTGCTGCCCCGCCCCACCCGGGCCGCTAGGGACGCCGCCGTTCATTCAGGGTGGGCGAACGGGCAGGGCCCTCTGAACCCCTGCCGACCTTCAAAGTCGCCCCGAACGAAAACGCTTGGGCTCAGGCTCATGTTCACCAGCACCCTCACCTCGGCCCAACTCGCCGCTTGACGCACAGGTGGTGTATCGGGCCTGCCGGACTCCTGAGGGCTAACCCTAACCATAGGTCGGCTCCCCAGCGTCCCTTCCCAAGGGGCCTGGTGTCGCAACGCTGGGGATGGGGACACCGAGTCCAAGTGCCGGACTCACCCTGCTGCCCTTCAGCCACCCGAGCTGCTAGGGGCCCACCGGTCAACCAGGGCAGGAGAACGGTTAGGGCCCTCCAAGCACCCGCTGACCTTCAAAGGACCCCCACGCTAAAACGCTTGGGCTCATGCTCAGGCTCGCCAGTGCCCTCACCTCGCCCAACCCTCCACATGTTGCACAGCCACTGATCAGGTCGACTGGCCTTCTGGGGGCTAACCGCAACCCTAGATCAACCCCGAGCGGCCCATCCTAAGGGGCCTGGTGCCTCAACGCTGGCGATTGGGGACCCCCGAGCCTCAGCACTGGACTCACCCTGCCGCCTAACCGCCAAGCGGAGGCTTGGGGTGGTGCCATTCATTCAGGGCGGGAGAATGGGCAGGGCCCTCCGAGACAGGGCGACCTTCAAAGGCCGCCTGCGACAAAACACCCGGGCCCACGCTTCCACTCACCAGCACCCTCACCTCGGTCCGCCACTCCAGTCTCCACACAGCTGGCAAATAGGGCCTGCCGGCCTCCTAGGGGCTAAACCTAACCCTAGGTTGGTGCCCGAGGGGCCCCTCCCAAGGGGCCTGGCGCCACAATGAGGGGTATTGGGGATACCAGAGCCGCAGTGCCTGACTCACCCTGCCATCCCGCAGCCACCTGGAATGCTAGGGGCGCTGCCGGTCACTCAGGGAGGAGAATGGGCAGGGCCCATTGGGTCCCCAGAAACATGCGAAGGTCCCCGGCGCCAAAAGGCTTGGGCCCATGCTCCCGCTTGACAGAGACCTCACCTCGACCCACCCCACCATTCGCCGCACAGCTGGCGGATTGAGCCTGCAGGCGCCCTGGGGGCTAACCCTAACCCTAGGTCAGCCTCCCAGGGGCCCCTCCCAAGGAGCCTGGCGCTGCAACGCAGTGGATTGGGGACCCCCGAGCCACAGCACCGGACTCACCTGCCGTCCCGCCACCACCCGGGCCGCTAGGGGCGCCGCAGGTTGTTCAGGGTCGTAGAACTGGCAGGGCGTTCAGTTTCCCCTCCGACCTTTGAAGGACCCCGGCGCAAAAAAGGTGGCTCACACGCTCCTGCTCCCAGCGCCCGCACATTGGCCCGCCCCTCGGGTTGCTGCAGAGTCGGTGGATACGGCCTGCCGGGCTCCTGGGGTGTAACCGAAATCCTTGGTCGGCCCCATGTGGGACATCCAAAGGGGCCTGGCTCTAAACGCTGGGGATTGGTGACTCAGAGCCCCAGAGCAAGACTCACCCTGCCGCACTGTCGCCACCCGGACCACTAGGGGCGCTGCAGGTCATTCAGTGCCGGAGAAGGGGCAGGGCCCACCTAGCCGCCAGAGATCTTCCATGGCACACTGCGCCAAAACGATAGTGCCCACGCTCCCACTCTGCAACGCCCTCACCTCGGCCCACACCTCTGCTCGCCTCACAGCGTGCGGATTGGGCCTCACGGTTTCCTTGGGGCTAACCCTAACCCTAGGTCGGCCCCCCAGGGGCCCCTCCCAAGGGTCCTGGGGCCACTACGCCGGGGATCTGGGACCCCAAGCCCCAGAGCCAGACTCACCCTCCCACAGCGCTGCCACCCGGGCCGCTAGGGGCGCCGCCAGTCATTCAGGGCGGGAGAACTGACAGGGCCTTGGAGAAACCCGTGACATTTGAAGCCTCCCGTGCCAAATTGCAGGGGCCCACAATCCCACTCCCCAGCGCCTTTACCTCGGCCCGCCCACCTCTCGCCGCCCATCCAGAGGATCGGGCCTGCCGGCCTCATGGGGGCTAACTCTAACCCTAGGTCGGCCCACGAGGAGCCCCTCCCAAGGGGCCTGGCACCGCAACGCCGGGGATTGGGGATCCCCGAGCCGCAGCGTGGGATTCACCCTGCCACCCCACCGCCAACGGAGCCGCTAGGGGCGTCGCTGGTTATTCAGGGCAGGAGAACGGGCACGGCCCTCCGACCCATGGCAACATTTGAAGGCCCAGGACGCCAAAACGCTGGGGACCATGCTCCCGCTTGCCATTGGCCTCAACTGGGCCCGCATCTCCACTCCTCGCACAGCTGACAGATGGGGCCTGCCGGCCTCCTGGGCGCTAATCCTAACCCTAGGACGGCCCCTGAGGGTCCTTTCCTAAGGGGCCTGGCGCCGCAACGCCAGGGATTGGGAACCCCCAAGCCCCAGCGCTAAATGCACCCTGCCGCCCCGCCCCACACGGGCCGCTAGTGGCGCCGCCATTCATTCGGGGTGGGAGAACTGGCAGGGCCATCCGAACCCCCGCCGACCTTCGAAGGCGCCCAGAACCAAAACGCTTGGGTCCAGGCTCATGTTCACCAGCACCCTCACTTCGGCCCAACTGTCCTCTCGATGCACAGGTGGTGTATCGGGCCTGCGTGGCTCCTGGGGGCTAACCCTAACCATAGGTCGGCCCCCGAGGGGCCCTTCCCCAGGGGCCTGGCGTCGCAACGCCGGGGATGGGGACCCCGTGCCCAAGTGCCGGACTCACCCTGCTGCCCTTCAGCCACCCAAGCCGCTAGGGGACCACGGGTCAATCAGAACAAGAGAACGGGCAGGGACCTCCGAGCCCGCGCTGACCTTCAAAGGCCCCACGCCCAAAAATCTTGGCTCCCATGCTCCTGCTCCCAGCGCCCTCACCTCGGCCCGCCCCTCTGCTTGATTCAGAGCCGGTGGATAGGGCCTGCCAGGCTCCTGGGGGCTAACCAAAACCCTAGGTCGGCCCCGTGGGGCACATCCCTAGGGGCCTGGCTCTGCAACGCTGGGGATTGGTGACTCAGAGCCCCAGAGCCCGACTCACCCTGCCGCACTATCGCCACCTGGGCCGCTAGGGGCGCCGCCGGTCATTCTGGGAGAGAGAAGGGGCAGGGACTTCTGAGCCCACGGTGACCTTCAAAGGCTCCCCGAACCAACACGCTGGTGCCCACGCTCCCACTCCCCAGCGCCCTCACCTCGGCCCGCCCTTCTACTCGCCGCACAGCGGGCAGATAGGGCCTGCTGGCCTCCTGGGGGCTAACCCTAACCCTAGGTCGGCCCCCCAGGGGCCCCTCCCAAGGGTCCTGGTGCCGCTACACCAGGGATCGGGGACCCCAAGCCCCAGAGCCAGACTCACCCTGCCGCAACCCCGCCACCCACGCCGCAAGGGGCGCCGCCAGTCATTCACGGCGGGAGAAGGGACAGGGCCCTGGAGAAACCGGAGACATTTGAGCCTCCCGCGCCAAAATGCAGGGGCCCAGGCTCCCGCTCGCCAGCGCCTTTACCTATGCCCACCCACCTCTCGCCGCCCAGCCAGAGGATGGGGCCTGCCAGCCTCCTGGGTGATAACTCTTACCCTAGGTCGGCCCACGAGGAGCCCCTCCCAAGGGGCCTGGCCCCCAACGCTGGGGATTGGGGATCCCCGAGCCGCAGCGCGGGACTCACCCTGCCGCCCCACTGCCAACGGAGCCGCTAGGGGCGTCGCTGGTTATTCAGGGCAGGAGAAAGGGCACGGCCCTCCGAGCCATGGCAACATGCGAAGGCCCAGGGCGCCAAAATGCTGGGGACCACGCTGCTGCTGGGCATCGCCCTCAACCTGGCCCGCACCTCCGCTCCTCGCACAGCCGGCGACTCGGGCCTGCCGGCCTCCTGGGCGCTAACCCTAACCCTAGGACAGCCCCTGAAGCTCCCTTCCTAAGGGGCCTGGAGCCGCAACGCCGGGGATTGGGGACCCCCAGGCCCCAGCGCCAGATGCACGCTGCCGCCCCGCCCCACACGGGTCGCTAGGGGAGCCGCCATTCATTCAGGGTGGGAGAACTGGAGGGCCCTCCGAACCCCTGCCGACATTCGAAGGCGCACCGAACCAAAACCCTTGGGCCCAGGCTCATGTTCACCAGCACCCTCACCTCGGCCCAGCTCTCCCCTCGACGCACAGGTGGTGTATCGGGCCTGCGGGGCTCCAGGAGGCTAACCCTAACCATAGGTCGGCCCCCGAGGGGCCCTTCCCAAGGGGCCTGGCGTCGCAACGCTGGGGATGGGGACCCCGAGCCCATGTGCCGGACTCACCCTGCTGCCCTTCAGCCACCGGAGCCGCTAGAGGCCCCGCCGGTCAATCAGGGCAGGAGATCGGGCAGGGCCCTCCGAGCCCACGCTGACCTTTGAAGGCTCCCCGCGCAAAAACGTTGGCTCCCAGGATCCTGCTCGCCAGCGCCCTCACCTCAGCCCGCCCCTCCGCTTGCTTCAGAGCCGGTGGATAGGGCCTGCCGGGCTCCTGGCAGCTAACCAAAACCCTAGGTCGGCCCTGTGGGGACATCCCAAGCGGCCTGGCTCTGCAACGCTGGAGATTGGTGACTCAGAGCCCCAGAGCCAGACTCACCCTGCCGCACTGTCCCCACCCAGGCCGCTAGGGGCGCCGCTGGTCATAGAGGGTGACAGAAGGGCAGGGCCTTCCAAGCCACCGGTGACCTTCAAAGGCTCCCCGCGCCAAAAGGCTGGTGTCCACGCTCCCGCTCCCCAGTGCCCTCACCTCGGCCCACACCTCTGCTCGCCTCACAGCGTGCGGATTGGGCCTCACGGTCTCCTTGGGGCTAACCCTAACCCTAGGTCGGCCCCCCAGGGGCCCCTCCCAAGGGTCCTGGGGCCACTACGCCGGGGATCTGGGACCCCAAGCCCCAGAGCCAGACTCACCCTCCCACAACGCTGCCACCCGGGCCGCTAGGGGCGCCGCCAGTCATTCAGGGCGGGAGAACTGACAGGGCCCTGGAGAAACCGGCGACATTTGAAGCCTCCCGCGCCAAATTGCAGGGGCCCACAATCCCACTCCCCAGCGCCTTTACCTCGGCCCGCCCACCTCTCGCCGCCCATCCAGAGGATCGGGCCTGCCGGCCTCATGGGGGCTAACTCTAACCCTAGGTCGGCCCACGAGGAGCCCCTCCCAAGGGGCCTGGCACCGCAACGCCGGGGATTGGGGATCCCCGAGCCGCAGCGTGGGATTCACCCTGCCACCCCACCGCCAACGGAGCCGCTAGGGGCGTCGCTGGTTATTCAGGGCAGGAGAACGGGCACGGCCCTCCGACCCATGGCAACATTCGAAGGCCCAGGACGCCAAAACGCTGGGGACCATGCTCCCGCTTGCCATTGGCCTCAACTGGGCCCGCATCTCCACTCCTCGCACGGCTGGCGGATGGGGCCTGCCGGCCTCCTGGGCGCTAATCCTAACCCTAGGACGGCCCCTGAGGGTCCTTTCCTAAGGGGCCTGGCGCCGCAACGCCAGGGATTGGGAACCCCCAAGCCCCAGCGCTAAATGCACCCTGCCGCCCCGCCCCACACGGGCCGCTAGGGGCGCCGCCATTCATTCAGGGTGGGAGAACGGGCCGGGCCCTTCGAACGCCCACCCACCTGCGAAGGCGCCCTGAACCAAAACGCTTGGGCCCAGGCTCATGTTCACCAGCACCCTCACCTCGCCCAACTCTCCGCTCGACGCACAGGCGGTGTATCGGGCCTGCTGGCCTCCTGAGGGCTAACCCTAACTGTAGGTCGGCCACGGAGGGGCCCTTCCCAAGTTGCCTGGCGCCACAACGCCGGGAATGGGGACCACAACCCAAGTGCCGGTCTCAACCTGCTGCCCTTCAGGCCCCGGAGCCTCTAGGGGCCCCACCGGTCATTCAGAGCGGGAGAACGGGCAGGTCCTTCCGAGCCCCCACCGACCTTCGAAGACCCCCCGCACCAAAACACTTGGGCTCATGCTCAGTCTCGCCAGCGCCCTCACCTCGGCCCAACCCTCCGCGTGCTGCACAGCCGCTGATCGGGTCCACCGGCTTCCTGGGGGCTAACCGTAACCCTAGATCGACCCCCGAGGGCCCCTCCCAAGGGTCCTGGCACCGCAACACTGGGGATTGTGGACCCCTGAGCCCCAGCGCCGGACTCACCCTGCCACCCTGCCGCCACCCAGGCCGCTAGGGGCGCCGCCGGTCATTCAGGGCGGGAGAACGGGTAGGGCCCTCCGAGCCCCCACCTACTTTCGAAGGCGCCCCGAATCAAAACGCTTGGGCCCAGGCTCATGTTCACCAGCACCCTCAACTCGGCCCGCACCTCCGCTCCTTGCACAGCCGGCGACTCGGGCCTGCCGGCCTCCTGGGCGCTAACTAGAAGCCTAGGACGGCCCCTGAGGGTCCCTTCCTAAGGGGCCTGGCACCGCAACGCCGGGGATTGGGTACCCCCAAGCCCCAGCGCCGGATGCACGCTGCCGCCCCGCCCCACACGGGCCGCTAGTGGCGCCGCCATTCATTCGGGGTGGGAGAACTGGCAGGGCCCTCCGAACCCCCGCCGACCTTCGAAGGCGCCCAGAACCAAAACGCTTGGGTCCAGGCTCACGTTCACCAGCACCCTCACTTCGGCCCAACTGTCCTCTCGATGCACAGGTGGTGTATCGGGCCTGCGTGGCTCCTGGGGGCTAACCCTAACCATAGGTCGGCCCCCGAGGGGCCCTTCCCCAGGGGCCTGGCGTCGCAACGCCGGGGATGGGGACCCCGTGCCCAAGTGCCGGACTCACCCTGCTGCCCTTCAGCCACCCAAGCCACTGGGGGACCACGGGTCAATCAGGACAAGAGAACGGGCAGGGACCTCGGAGCCCGCGCTGACTTTCAAAGGCCCCAGGCGCAAAAACCTTGGCTCCCATGCTCCTGCTCCCAGCGCCCTCACCTCGGCCCGACCCTCTGCTTGATTCAGAGTCGGTGGATAGGGCCTGCCAGGCTCCTGGGGGCTAACCAAAACCCTAGGTCGGCCCCGTGGGGCACATCCCTAGGGGCCTGGCTCTGCAACGCTGGGGATTGGTGACTCAGAGCCCCAGAGCCCGACTCACCCTGCCGCACTATCGCCACCTGGGCCGCTAGGGGCGCCGCCGGTCATTCTGGGAGAGAGAAGGGGCAGGGACTTCTGAGCCCACGGTGACCTTCAAAGGCTCCCCGCACCAACACGCTGGTGCCCACGCTCCCACTCGCCAGCGCCCTCACCTCGGCCCGCCCTTCTACTCGCCGCACAGCGGGCAGATAGGGCCTGCTGGCCTCCTGGGGGCTAACCCTAACCCTAGGTCGGCCCCCCAGGGGCCCCTCCCAAGGGTCCTGGTGCCGCTACACCAGGGATCGGGGACCCCAAGCCCCAGAGCCAGACTCACCCTGCCGCAACCCCGCCACCCACGCCGCAAGGGGCGCCGCCAGTCATTCACGGCGGGAGAAGGGACAGGGCCCTGGAGAAACCGGAGACATTTGAAGCCTCCCGCGCCAAAATGCAGGGGCCCAGGCTCCCGCTCGCCAGCGCCTTTACCTATGCCCACCCACCTCTCGCCGCCCAGCCAGAGGATGGGGCCTGCCGGCCTCCTGGGTGCTAACTCTTACCCTAGGTCGGCCCACGAGGAGCCCCTCCCAAGGGGCCTGGCCCCCAACGCTGGGGATTGGGGATCCCCGAGCCGCAGCGCGGGACTCACCCTGCCGCCCCACTGCCAACGGAGCCGCTAGGGGCGTCGCTGGTTATTCAGGGCAGGAGAAAGGGCACGGCCCTCCGAGCCATGGCAACATGCGAAGGCCCAGGGCGCCAAAATGCTGGGGACCACGCTGCTGCTGGGCATCGCCCTCAACCTGGCCCGCACCTCCGCTCCTCGCACAGCCGGCGACTCGGGCCTGCCGGCCTCCTGGGCGCTAACCCTAACCCTAGGACAGCCCCTGAAGCTCCCTTCCTAAGGGGCCTGGAGCCGCAACGCCGGGGATTGGGGACCCCCAGGCCCCAGCGCCAGATGCACGCTGCCGCCCCGCCCCACACGGGTCGCTAGGGGAGCCGCCATTCATTCAGGGTGGGAGAACTGGAGGGCCCTCCGAACCCCTGCCGACATTCGAAGGCGCACCGAACCAAAACCCTTGGGCCCAGGCTCATGTTCACCAGCACCCTCACCTCGGCCCAGCTCTCCCCTCGACGCACAGGTGGTGTATCGGGCCTGCGGGGCTCCAGGAGGCTAACCCTAACCATAGGTCGGCCCCCGAGGGGCCCTTCCCAAGGGGCCTGGCGTCGCAACGCTGGGGATGGGGACCCCGAGCCCATGTGCCGGACTCACCCTGCTGCCCTTCAGCCACCGGAGCCGCTAGAGGCCCCGCCGGTCAATCAGGGCAGGAGATCGGGCAGGGCCCTCCGAGCCCACGCTGACCTTTGAAGGCTCCCCGCGCAAAAACGTTGGCTCCCAGGATCCTGCTCGCCAGCGCCCTCACCTCAGCCCGCCCCTCCGCTTGCTTCAGAGCCGGTGGATAGGGCCTGCCGGGCTCCTGGCAGCTAACCAAAACCCTAGGTCGGCCCTGTGGGGACATCCCAAGCGGCCTGGCTCTGCAACGCTGGAGATTGGTGACTCAGAGCCCCAGAGCCAGACTCACCCTGCCGCACTGTCCCCACCCAGGCCGCTAGGGGCGCCGCTGGTCATAGAGGGTGACAGAAGGGCAGGGCCTTCCAAGCCACCGGTGACCTTCAAAGGCTCCCCGCGCCAAAAGGCTGGTGTCCACGCTCCCGCTCCCCAGTGCCCTCACCTCGGCCCACACGTCTGCTCGCCTCACAGCGTGCGGATTGGGCCTCACGGTCTCCTTGGGGCTAACCCTAACCCTAGGTCGGCCCCCCAGGGGCCCCTCCCAAGGGTCCTGGGGCCACTACGCCGGGGATCTGGGACCCCAAGCCCCAGAGCCAGACTCACCCTCCCACAACGCTGCCACCCGGGCCGCTAGGGGCGCCGCCAGTCATTCAGGGCGGGA
The DNA here is from genome assembly GCF_023065955.2 of Ursus arctos. NCBI lineage: Eukaryota > Metazoa > Chordata > Mammalia > Carnivora > Ursidae > Ursus > Ursus arctos. Next base: position 56,297 of record NW_026622809.1, read on the forward strand.
GAACTGACAGGGCCCTGGAGAAACCGGCGACATTTGAAGCCTCCCGCGCCAAATTGCAGGGGCCCACAATCCCACTCCCCAGCGCCTTTACCTCGGCCCGCCCACCTCTCGCCGCCCATCCAGAGGATCGGGCCTGCCGGCCTCATGGGGGCTAACTCTAACCCTAGGTCGGCCCACGAGGAGCCCCTCCCAAGGGGCCTGGCACCGCAACGCCGGGGATTGGGGATCCCCGAGCCGCAGCGTGGGATTCACCCTGCCACCCCACCGCCAACGGAGCCGCTAGGGGCGTCGCTGGTTATTCAGGGCAGGAGAACGGGCACGGCCCTCCGACCCATGGCAACATTCGAAGGCCCAGGACGCCAAAACGCTGGGGACCATGCTCCCGCTTGCCATTGGCCTCAACTGGGCCCGCATCTCCACTCCTCGCACGGCTGGCGGATGGGGCCTGCCGGCCTCCTGGGCGCTAATCCTAACCCTAGGACGGCCCCTGAGGGTCCTTTCCTAAGGGGCCTGGCGCCGCAACGCCAGGGATTGGGAACCCCCAAGCCCCAGCGCTAAATGCACCCTGCCGCCCCGCCCCACACGGGCCGCTAGGGGCGCCGCCATTCATTCAGGGTGGGAGAACGGGCCGGGCCCTTCGAACGCCCACCCACCTGCGAAGGCGCCCTGAACCAAAACGCTTGGGCCCAGGCTCATGTTCACCAGCACCCTCACCTCGCCCAACTCTCCGCTCGACGCACAGGCGGTGTATCGGGCCTGCTGGCCTCCTGAGGGCTAACCCTAACTGTAGGTCGGCCACGGAGGGGCCCTTCCCAAGTGGCCTGGCGCCACAACGCCGGGAATGGGGACCCCAACCCAAGTGCCGGTCTCAACCTGCTGCCCTTCAGGCCCCGGAGCCTCTAGGGGCCCCACCGGTCATTCAGAGCGGGAGAACGGGCAGGTCCTTCTGAGCCCCCACCGACCTTCGAAGACCCCCCGCACCAAAACACTTGGGCTCATGCTCAGTCTCGCCAGCGCCCTCACCTCGGCCCAACCCTCCGCGTGCTGCACAGCCGCTGATCGGGTCCACCGGCTTCCTGGGGGCTAACCGTAACCCTAGATCGACCCCCGAGGGCCCCTCCCAAGGGTCCTGGCACCGCAACACTGGGGATTGTGGACCCCTGAGCCCCAGCGCCGGACTCACCCTGCCACCCTGCCGCCACCCAGGCCGCTAGGGGCGCCGCCGGTCATTCAGGGCGGGAGAACGGGTAGGGCCCTCCGAGCCCCCACCTACTTTCGAAGGCGCCCCGAATCAAAACGCTTGGGCCCAGGCTCATGTTCACCAGCACCCTCAACTCGGCCCGCACCTCCGCTCCTTGCACAGCCGGCGACTCGGGCCTGCCGGCCTCCTGGGCGCTAACTAGAACCCTAGGACGGCCCCTGAGGGTCCCTTCCTAAGGGGCCTGGCACCGCAACGCCGGGGATTGGGTACCCCCAAGCCCCAGCGCCGGATGCACGCTGCCGCCCCGCCCCACACGGGCCGCTAGTGGCGCCGCCATTCATTCGGGGTGGGAGAACTGGCAGGGCCCTCCGAACCCCCGCCGACCTTCGAAGGCGCCCAGAACCAAAACGCTTGGGTCCAGGCTCATGTTCACCAGCACCCTCACTTCGGCCCAACTGTCCTCTCGATGCACAGGTGGTGTATCGGGCCTGCGTGGCTCCTGGGGGCTAACCCTAACCATAGGTCGGCCCCCGAGGGGCCCTTCCCCAGGGGCCTGGCGTCGCAACGCCGGGGATGGGGACCCCGTGCCCAAGTGCCGGACTCACCCTGCTGCCCTTCAGCCACCCAAGCCGCTGGGGGACCACGGGTCAATCAGGACAAGAGAACGGGCAGGGACCTCGGAGCCCGCGCTGACCTTCAACGGCCCCAGGCGCAAAAACCTTGGCTCCCATGCTCCTGCTCCCAGCGCCCTCACCTCGGCCCGCCCCTCTGCTTGATTCAGAGCCGGTGGATAGGGCCTGCCAGGCTCCTGGGGGCTAACCAAAACCCTAGGTCGGCCCCGTGGGGCACATCCCTAGGGGCCTGGCTCTGCAACGCTGGGGATTGGTGACTCAGAGCCCCAGAGCCCGACTCACCCTGCCGCACTATCGCCACCTGGGCCGCTAGGGGCGCCGCCGGTCATTCTGGGAGAGAGAAGGGGCAGGGACTTCTGAGCCCACGGTGACCTTCAAAGGCTCCCCGCACCAACACGCTGGTGCCCACGCTCCCACTCGCCAGCGCCCTCACCTCGGCCCGCCCTTCTACTCGCCGCACAGCGGGCAGATAGGGCCTGCTGGCCTCCTGGGGGCTAACCCTAACCCTAGGTCGGCCCCCCAGGGGCCCCTCCCAAGGGTCCTGGTGCCGCTACACCAGGGATCGGGGACCCCAAGCCCCAGAGCCAGACTCACCCTGCCGCAACCCCGCCACCCACGCCGCAAGGGGCGCCGCCAGTCATTCACGGCGGGAGAAGGGACAGGGCCCTGGAGAAACCGGAGACATTTGAAGCCTCCCGCGCCAAAATGCAGGGGCCCAGGCTCCCGCTCGCCAGCGCCTTTACCTATGCCCACCCACCTCTCGCCGCCCAGCCAGAGGATGGGGCCTGCCGGCCTCCTGGGTGCTAACTCTTACCCTAGGTCGGCCCACGAGGAGCCCCTCCCAAGGGGCCTGGCCCCCAACGCTGGGGATTGGGGATCCCCGAGCCGCAGCGTGGGACTCACCCTGCCGCCCCACTGCCAACGGAGCCGCTAGGGGCGTCGCTGGTTATTCAGGGCAGGAGAAAGGGCACGGCCCTCCGAGCCATGGCAACATGCGAAGGCCCAGGGCGCCAAAATGCTGGGGACCACGCTGCTGCTGGGCATCGCCCTCAACCTGGCCCGCACCTCCGCTCCTCGCACAGCCGGCGACTCGGGCCTGCCGGCCTCCTGGGCGCTAACCCTAACCCTAGGACAGCCCCTGAAGCTCCCTTCCTAAGGGGCCTGGAGCCGCAACGCCGGGGATTGGGGACCCCCAGGCCCCAGCGCCAGATGCACGCTGCCGCCCCGCCCCACACGGGTCGCTAGGGGAGCCGCCATTCATTCAGGGTGGGAGAACTGGAGGGCCCTCCGAACCCCTGCCGACATTCGAAGGCGCACCGAACCAAAACCCTTGGGCCCAGGCTCATGTTCACCAGCACCCTCACCTCGGCCCAGCTCTCCCCTCGACGCACAGGTGGTGTATCGGGCCTGCGGGGCTCCAGGAGGCTAACCCTAACCATAGGTCGGCCCCCGAGGGGCCCTTCCCAAGGGGCCTGGCGTCGCAACGCTGGGGATGGGGACCCCGAGCCCATGTGCCGGACTCACCCTGCTGCCCTTCAGCCACCGGAGCCGCTAGAGGCCCCGCCGGTCAATCAGGGCAGGAGATCGGGCAGGGCCCTCCGAGCCCACGCTGACCTTTGAAGGCTCCCCGCGCAAAAACGTTGGCTCCCAGGATCCTGCTCGCCAGCGCCCTCACCTCAGCCCGCCCCTCCGCTTGCTTCAGAGCCGGTGGATAGGGCCTGCCGGGCTCCTGGCAGCTAACCAAAACCCTAGGTCGGCCCTGTGGGGACATCCCAAGCGGCCTGGCTCTGCAACGCTGGAGATTGGTGACTCAGAGCCCCAGAGCCAGACTCACCCTGCCGCACTGTCCCCACCCAGGCCGCTAGGGGCGCCGCTGGTCATAGAGGGTGACAGAAGGGCAGGGCCTTCCAAGCCACCGGTGACCTTCAAAGGCTCCCCGCGCCAAAAGGCTGGTGTCCACGCTCCCGCTCCCCAGTGCCCTCACCTCGGCCCACACCTCTGCTCGCCTCACAGCGTGCGGATTGGGCCTCACGGTCTCCTTGGGGCTAACCCTAACCCTAGGTCGGCCCCCCAGGGGCCCCTCCCAAGGGTCCTGGGGCCACTACGCCGGGGATCTGGGACCCCAAGCCCCAGAGCCAGACTCACCCTCCCACAACGCTGCCACCCGGGCCGCTAGGGGCGCCGCCAGTCATTCAGGGCGGGAGAACTGACAGGGCCCTGGAGAAACCGGCGACATTTGAAGCCTCCCGTGCCAAATTGCAGGGGCCCACAATCCCACTCCCCAGCGCCTTTACCTCGGCCCGCCCACCTCTCGCCGCCCATCCAGAGGATCGGGCCTGCCGGCCTCATGGGGGCTAACTCTAACCCTAGGTCGGCCCACGAGGAGCCCCTCCCAAGGGGCCTGGCACCGCAACGCCGGGGATTGGGGATCCCCGAGCCGCAGCGTGGGATTCACCCTGCCACCCCACCGCCAACGGAGCCGCTAGGGGCGTCGCTGGTTATTCAGGGCAGGAGAACGGGCACGGCCCTCCGACCCATGGCAACATTCGAAGGCCCAGGACGCCAAAACGCTGGGGACCATGCTCCCGCTTGCCATTGGCCTCAACTGGGCCCGCATCTCCACTCCTCGCACGGCTGGCGGATGGGGCCTGCCGGCCTCCTGGGCGCTAATCCTAACCCTAGGACGGCCCCTGAGGGTCCTTTCCTAAGGGGCCTGGCGCCGCAACGCCAGGGATTGGGAACCCCCAAGCCCCAGCGCTAAATGCACCCTGCCGCCCCGCCCCACACGGGCCGCTAGGGGCGCCGCCATTCATTCAGGGTGGGAGAACGGGCCGGGCCCTTCGAACGCCCACCCACCTGCGAAGGCGCCCTGAACCAAAACGCTTGGGCCCAGGCTCATGTTCACCAGCACCCTCACCTCGCCCAACTCTCCGCTCGACGCACAGGCGGTGTATCGGGCCTGCTGGCCTCCTGAGGGCTAACCCTAACTGTAGGTCGGCCACGGAGGGGCCCTTCCCAAGTGGCCTGGCGCCACAACGCCGGGAATGGGGACCCCAACCCAAGTGCCGGTCTCAACCTGCTGCCCTTCAGGCCCCGGAGCCTCTAGGGGCCCCACCGGTCATTCAGAGCGGGAGAACGGGCAGGTCCTTCCGAGCCCCCACCGACCTTCGAAGACCCCCCGCACCAAAACACTTGGGCTCATGCTCAGTCTCGCCAGCGCCCTCACCTCGGCCCAACCCTCCGCGTGCTGCACAGCCGCTGATCGGGTCCACCGGCTTCCTGGGGGCTAACCGTAACCCTAGATCGACCCCCGAGGGCCCCTCCCAAGGGTCCTGGCACCGCAACACTGGGGATTGTGGACCCCTGAGCCCCAGCGCCGGACTCACCCTGCCACCCTGCCGCCACCCAGGCCGCTAGGGGCGCCGCCGGTCATTCAGGGCGGGAGAACGGGTAGGGCCCTCCGAGCCCCCACCTACTTTCGAAGGCGCCCCGAATCAAAACGCTTGGGCCCAGGCTCATGTTCACCAGCACCCTCAACTCGGCCCGCACCTCCGCTCCTTGCACAGCCGGCGACTCGGGCCTGCCGGCCTCCTGGGCGCTAACTAGAACCCTAGGACGGCCCCTGAGGGTCCCTTCCTAAGGGGCCTGGCACCGCAACGCCGGGGATTGGGTACCCCCAAGCCCCAGCGCCGGATGCACGCTGCCGCCCCGCCCCACACGGGCCGCTAGTGGCGCCGCCATTCATTCGGGGTGGGAGAACTGGCAGGGCCCTCCGAACCCCCGCCGACCTTCGAAGGCGCCCAGAACCAAAACGCTTGGGTCCAGGCTCATGTTCACCAGCACCCTCACTTCGGCCCAACTGTCCTCTCGATGCACAGGTGGTGTATCGGGCCTGCGTGGCTCCTGGGGGCTAACCCTAACCATAGGTCGGCCCCCGAGGGGCCCTTCCCCAGGGGCCTGGCGTCACAACGCCGGGGATGGGGACCCCGTGCCCAAGTGCCGGACTCACCCTGCTGCCCTTCAGCCACCCAAGCCGCTGGGGGACCACGGGTCAATCAGGACAAGAGAACGGGCAGGGACCTCGGAGCCCGTGCTGACCTTCAACGGCCCCAGGCGCAAAAACCTTGGCTCCCATGCTCCTGCTCCCAGCGCCCTCACCTCGGCCCGCCCCTCTGCTTGATTCAGAGCCGGTGGATAGGGCCTGCCAGGCTCCTGGGGGCTAACCAAAACCCTAGGTCGGCCCCGTGGGGCACATCCCTAGGGGCCTGGCTCTGCAACGCTGGGGATTGGTGACTCAGAGCCCCAGAGCCCGACTCACCCTGCCGCACTATCGCCACCTGGGCCGCTAGGGGCGCCGCCGGTCATTCTGGGAGAGAGAAGGGGCAGGGACTTCTGAGCCCACGGTGACCTTCAAAGGCTCCCCGCACCAACACGCTGGTGCCCACGCTCCCACTCGCCAGCGCCCTCACCTCGGCCCGCCCTTCTACTCGCCGCACAGCGGGCAGATAGGGCCTGCTGGCCTCCTGGGGGCTAACCCTAACCCTAGGTCGGCCCCCCAGGGGCCCCTCCCAAGGGTCCTGGTGCCGCTACACCAGGGATCGGGGACCCCAAGCCCCAGAGCCAGACTCACCTTGCCGCAACCCCGCCACCCACGCCGCAAGGGGCGCCGCCAGTCATTCACGGCGGGAGAAGGGACAGGGCCCTGGAGAAACCGGAGACATTTGAAGCCTCCCGCGCCAAAATGCAGGGGCCCAGGCTCCCGCTCGCCAGCGCCTTTACCTATGCCCACCCACCTCTCGCCGCCCAGCCAGAGGATGGGGCCTGCCGGCCTCCTGGGTGCTAACTCTTACCCTAGGTCGGCCCACGAGGAGCCCCTCCCAAGGGGCCTGGCCCCCAACGCTGGGGATTGGGGATCCCCGAGCCGCAGCGCGGGACTCACCCTGCCGCCCCACTGCCAACGGAGCCGCTAGGGGCGTCGCTGGTTATTCAGGGCAGGAGAAAGGGCACGGCCCGCCGAGCCATGGCAACATGCGAAGGCCCAGGGCGCCAAAATGCTGGGGACCACGCTGCTGCTGGGCATCACCCTCAACCTGGCCCGCACCTCCGCTCCTCGCACAGCCGGCGACTCGGGCCTGCCGGCCTCCTGGGCGCTAACCCTAACCCTAGGACAGCCCCTGAAGCTCCCTTCCTAAGGGGCCTGGAGCCGCAACGCCGGGGATTGGGGACCCCCAGGCCCCAGCGCCAGATGCACGCTGCCGCCCCGCCCCACACGGGTCGCTAGGGGAGCCGCCATTCATTCAGGGTGGGAGAACTGGAGGGCCCTCCGAACCCCTGCCGACATTCGAAGGCGCACCGAACCAAAACCCTTGGGCCCAGGCTCATGTTCACCAGCACCCTCACCTCGGCCCAGCTCTCCCCTCGACGCACAGGTGGTGTATCGGGCCTGCGGGGCTCCAGGAGGCTAACCCTAACCATAGGTCGGCCCCCGAGGGGCCCTTCCCAAGGGGCCTGGCGTCGCAACGCTGGGGATGGGGACCCCGAGCCCATGTGCCGGACTCACCCTGCTGCCCTTCAGCCACCGGAGCCGCTAGAGGCCCCGCCGGTCAATCAGGGCAGGAGATCGGGCAGGGCCCTCCGAGCCCACGCTGACCTTTGAAGGCTCCCCGCGCAAAAACGTTGGCTCCCAGGATCCTGCTCGCCAGCGCCCTCACCTCAGCCCGCCCCTCCGCTTGCTTCAGAGCCGGTGGATAGGGCCTGCCGGGCTCCTGGCAGCTAACCAAAACCCTAGGTCGGCCCTGTGGGGACATCCCAAGCGGCCTGGCTCTGCAACGCTGGAGATTGGTGACTCAGAGCCCCAGAGCCAGACTCACCCTGCCGCACTGTCCCCACCCAGGCCGCTAGGGGCGCCGCTGGTCATAGAGGGTGACAGAAGGGCAGGGCCTTCCAAGCCACCGGTGACCTTCAAAGGCTCCCCGCGCCAAAAGGCTGGTGTCCACGCTCCCGCTCCCCAGTGCCCTCACCTCGGCCCACACGTCTGCTCGCCTCACAGCGTGCGGATTGGGCCTCACGGTCTCCTTGGGGCTAACCCTAACCCTAGGTCGGCCCCCCAGGGGCCCCTCCCAAGGGTCCTGGGGCCACTACGCCGGGGATCTGGGACCCCAAGCCCCAGAGCCAGACTCACCCTCCCACAACGCTGCCACCCGGGCCGCTAGGGGCGCCGCCAGTCATTCAGGGCGGGAGAACTGACAGGGCCCTGGAGAAACCGGCGACATTTGAAGCCTCCCGCGCCAAATTGCAGGGGCCCACAATCCCACTCCCCAGCGCCTTTACCTCGGCCCGCCCACCTCTCGCCGCCCATCCAGAGGATCGGGCCTGCCGGCCTCATGGGGGCTAACTCTAACCCTAGGTCGGCCCACGAGGAGCCCCTCCCAAGGGGCCTGGCACCGCAACGCCGGGGATTGGGGATCCCCGAGCCGCAGCGTGGGATTCACCCTGCCACCCCACCGCCAACGGAGCCGCTAGGGGCGTCGCTGGTTATTCAGGGCAGGAGAACGGGCACGGCCCTCCGACCCATGGCAACATTCGAAGGCCCAGGACGCCAAAACGCTGGGGACCATGCTCCCGCTTGCCATTGGCCTCAACTGGGCCCGCATCTCCACTCCTCGCACGGCTGGCGGATGGGGCCTGCCGGCCTCCTGGGCGCTAATCCTAACCCTAGGACGGCCCCTGAGGGTCCTTTCCTAAGGGGCCTGGCGCCGCAACGCCAGGGATTGGGAACCCCCAAGCCCCAGCGCTAAATGCACCCTGCCGCCCCGCCCCACACGGGCCGCTAGGGGCGCCGCCATTCATTCAGGGTGGGAGAACGGGCCGGGCCCTTCGAACGCCCACCCACCTGCGAAGGCGCCCTGAACCAAAACGCTTGGGCCCAGGCTCATGTTCACCAGCACCCTCACCTCGCCCAACTCTCCGCTCGACGCACAGGCGGTGTATCGGGCCTGCTGGCCTCCTGAGGGCTAACCCTAACTGTAGGTCGGCCACGGAGGGGCCCTTCCCAAGTGGCCTGGCGCCACAACGCCGGGAATGGGGACCCCAACCCAAGTGCCGGTCTCAACCTGCTGCCCTTCAGGCCCCGGAGCCTCTAGGGGCCCCACCGGTCATTCAGAGCGGGAGAACGGGCAGGTCCTTCCGAGCCCCCACCGACCTTCGAAGACCCCCCGCACCAAAACACTTGGGCTCATGCTCAGTCTCGCCAGTGCCCTCACCTCGGCCCAACCCTCCACGTGCTGCACAGCCGCTGATCGGGTCCACCGGCTTCCTGGGGGCTAACCGTAACCCTAGATCGACCCCCGAGGGCCCCTCCCAAGGGTCCTGGCACCGCAACACTGGGGATTGTGGACCCCTGAGCCCCAGCGCCGGACTCACCCTGCCACCCTGCCGCCACCCAGGCCGCTAGGGGCGCCGCCGGTCATTCAGGGCGGGAGAACGGGTAGGGCCCTCCGAGCCCCCACCTACTTTCGAAGGCGCCCCGAATCAAAACGCTTGGGCCCAGGCTCATGTTCACCAGCACCCTCAACTCGGCCCGCACCTCCGCTCCTTGCACAGCCGGCGACTCGGGCCTGCCGGCCTCCTGGGCGCTAACTAGAAGCCTAGGACGGCCCCTGAGGGTCCCTTCCTAAGGGGCCTGGCACCGCAACGCCGGGGATTGGGTACCCCCAAGCCCCAGCGCCGGATGCACGCTGCCGCCCCGCCCCACACGGGCCGCTAGTGGCGCCGCCATTCATTCGGGGTGGGAGAACTGGCAGGGCCCTCCGAACCCCCGCCGACCTTCGAAGGCGCCCAGAACCAAAACGCTTGGGTCCAGGCTCATGTTCACCAGCACCCTCACTTCGGCCCAACTGTCCTCTCGATGCACAGGTGGTGTATCGGGCCTGCGTGGCTCCTGGGGGCTAACCCTAACCATAGGTCGGCCCCCGAGGGGCCCTTCCCCAGGGGCCTGGCGTCGCAACGCCGGGGATGGGGACCCCGTGCCCAAGTGCCGGACTCACCCTGCTGCCCTTCAGCCACCCAAGCCGCTGGGGGACCACGGGTCAATCAGGACAAGAGAACGAGCAGGGACCTCGGAGCCCGCGCTGACCTTCAACGGCCCCAGGCGCAAAAACCTTGGCTCCCATGCTCCTGCTCCCAGCGCCCTCACCTCGGCCCGCCCCTCTGCTTGATTCAGAGCCGGTGGATAGGGCCTGCCAGGCTCCTGGGGGCTAACCAAAACCCTAGGTCGGCCCCGTGGGGCACATCCCTAGGGGCCTGGCTCTGCAACGCTGGGGATTGGTGACTCAGAGCCCCAGAGCCCGACTCACCCTGCCGCACTATCGCCACCTGGGCCGCTAGGGGCGCCGCCGGTCATTCTGGGAGAGAGAAGGGGCAGGGACTTCTGAGCCCACGGTGACCTTCAAAGGCTCCCCGCACCAACACGCTGGTGCCCACGCTCCCACTCGCCAGCGCCCTCACCTCGGCCCGCCCTTCTACTCGCCGCACAGCGGGCAGATAGGGCCTGCTGGCCTCCTGGGGGCTAACCCTAACCCTAGGTCGGCCCCCCAGGGGCCCCTCCCAAGGGTCCTGGTGCCGCTACACCAGGGATCGGGGACCCCAAGCCCCAGAGCCAGACTCACCCTGCCGCAACCCCGCCACCCACGCCGCAAGGGGCGCCGCCAGTCATTCACGGCGGGAGAAGGGACAGGGCCCTGGAGAAACCGGAGACATTTGAAGCCTCCCGCGCCAAAATGCAGGGGCCCAGGCTCCCGCTCGCCAGCGCCTTTACCTATGCCCACCCACCTCTCGCCGCCCAGCCAGAGGATGGGGCCTGCCGGCCTCCTGGGTGCTAACTCTTACCCTAGGTCGGCCCACGAGGAGCCCCTCCCAAGGGGCCTGGCCCCCAACGCTGGGGATTGGGGATCCCCGAGCCGCAGCGCGGGACTCACCCTGCCGCCCCACTGCCAACGGAGCCGCTAGGGGCGTCGCTGGTTATTCAGGGCAGGAGAAAGGGCACGGCCCTCCGAGCCATGGCAACATGCGAAGGCCCAGGGCGCCAAAATGCTGGGGACCACGCTGCTGCTGGGCATCGCCCTCAACCTGGCCCGCACCTCCGCTCCTCGCACAGCCGGCGACTCGGGCCTGCCGGCCTCCTGGGCGCTAACCCTAACCCTAGGACAGCCCCTGAAGCTCCCTTCCTAAGGGGCCTGGAGCCGCAACGCCGGGGATTGGGGACCCCCAGGCCCCAGCGCCAGATGCACGCTGCCGCCCCGCCCCACACGGGTCGCTAGGGGAGCCGCCATTCATTCAGGGTGGGAGAACTGGAGGGCCCTCCGAACCCCTGCCGACATTCGAAGGCGCACCGAACCAAAACCCTTGGGCCCAGGCTCATGTTCACCAGCACCCTCACCTCGGCCCAGCTCTCCCCTCGACGCACAGGTGGTGTATCGGGCCTGCGGGGCTCCAGGAGGCTAACCCTAACCATAGGTCGGCCCCCGAGGGGCCCTTCCCAAGGGGCCTGGCGTCGCAACGCTGGGGATGGGGACCCCGAGCCCATGTGCCGGACTCACCCTGCTGCCCTTCAGCCACCGGAGCCGCTAGAGGCCCCGCCGGTCAATCAGGGCAGGAGATCGGGCAGGGCCCTCCGAGCCCACGCTGACCTTTGAAGGCTCCCCGCGCAAAAACGTTGGCTCCCAGGATCCTGCTCGCCAGCGCCCTCACCTCAGCCCGCCCCTCCGCTTGCTTCAGAGCCGGTGGATAGGGCCTGCCGGGCTCCTGGCAGCTAACCAAAACCCTAGGTCGGCCCTGTGGGGACATCCCAAGCGGCCTGGCTCTGCAACGCTGGAGATTGGTGACTCAGAGCCCCAGAGCCAGACTCACCCTGCCGCACTGTCCCCACCCAGGCCGCTAGGGGCGCCGCTGGTCATAGAGGGTGACAGAAGGGCAGGGCCTTCCAAGCCACCGGTGACCTTCAAAGGCTCCCCGCGCCAAAAGGCTGGTGTCCACGCTCCCGCTCCCCAGTGCCCTCACCTCGGCCCACACCTCTGCTCGCCTCACAGCGTGCGGATTGGGCCTCACGGTCTCCTTGGGGCTAACCCTAACCCTAGGTCGGCCCCCCAGGGGCCCCTCCCAAGGGTCCTGGGGCCACTACGCCGGGGATCTGGGACCCCAAGCCCCAGAGCCAGACTCACCCTCCCACAACGCTGCCACCCGGGCCGCTAGGGGCGCCGCCAGTCATTCAGGGCGGGAGAACTGACAGGGCCCTGGAGAAACCGGCGACATTTGAAGCCTCCCGCGCCAAATTGCAGGGGCCCACAATCCCACTCCCCAGCGCCTTTACCTCGGCCCGCCCACCTCTCGCCGCCCATCCAGAGGATCGGGCCTGCCGGCCTCATGGGGGCTAACTCTAACCCTAGGTCGGCCCACGAGGAGCCCCTCCCAAGGGGCCTGGCACCGCAACGCCGGGGATTGGGGATCCCCGAGCCGCAGCGTGGGATTCACCCTGCCACCCCACCGCCAACGGAGCCGCTAGGGGCGTCGCTGGTTATTCAGGGCAGGAGAACGGGCACGGCCCTCCGACCCATGGCAACATTCGAAGGCCCAGGACGCCAAAACGCTGGGGACCATGCTCCCGCTTGCCATTGGCCTCAACTGGGCCCGCATCTCCACTCCTCGCACGGCTGGCGGATGGGGCCTGCCGGCCTCCTGGGCGCTAATCCTAACCCTAGGACGGCCCCTGAGGGTCCTTTCCTAAGGGGCCTGGCGCCGCAACGCCAGGGATTGGGAACCCCCAAGCCCCAGCGCTAAATGCACCCTGCCGCCCCGCCCCACACGGGCCGCTAGGGGCGCCGCCATTCATTCAGGGTGGGAGAACGGGCCGGGCCCTTCGAACGCCCACCCACCTGCGAAGGCGCCCTGAACCAAAACGCTTGGGCCCAGGCTCATGTTCACCAGCACCCTCACCTCGCCCAACTCTCCGCTCGACGCACAGGCGGTGTATCGGGCCTGCTGGCCTCCTGAGGGCTAACCCTAACTGTAGGTCGGCCACGGAGGGGCCCTTCCCAAGTGGCCTGGCGCCACAACGCCGGGAATGGGGACCCCAACCCAAGTGCCGGTCTCAACCTGCTGCCCTTCAGGCCCCGGAGCCTCTAGGGGCCCCACCGGTCATTCAGAGCGGGAGAACGGGCAGGTCCTTCCGAGCCCCCACCGACCTTCGAAGACCCCCCGCACCAAAACACTTGGGCTCATGCTCAGTCTCGCCAGCGCCCTCACCTCGGCCCAACCCTCCGCGTGCTGCACAGCCGCTGATCGGGTCCACCGGCTTCCTGGGGGCTAACCGTAACCCTAGATCGACCCCCGAGGGCCCCTCCCAAGGGTCCTGGCACCGCAACACTGGGGATTGTGGACCCCTGAGCCCCAGCGCCGGACTCACCCTGCCACCCTGCCGCCACCCAGGCCGCTAGGGGCGCCGCCGGTCATTCAGGGCGGGAGAACGGGTAGGGCCCTCCGAGCCCCCACCTACTTTCGAAGGCGCCCCGAATCAAAACGCTTGGGCCCAGGCTCATGTTCACCAGCACCCTCAACTCGGCCCGCACCTCCGCTCCTTGCACAGCCGGCGACTCGGGCCTGCCGGCCTCCTGGGCGCTAACTAGAACCCTAGGACGGCCCCTGAGGGTCCCTTCCTAAGGGGCCTGGCACCGCAACGCCGGGGATTGGGTACCCCCAAGCCCCAGCGCCGGATGCACGCTGCCGCCCCGCCCCACACGGGCCGCTAGTGGCGCCGCCATTCATTCGGGGTGGGAGAACTGGCAGGGCCCTCCGAACCCCCGCCGACCTTCGAAGGCGCCCAGAACCAAAACGCCTGGGTCCAGGCTCATGTTCACCAGCACCCTCACTTCGGCCCAACTGTCCTCTCGATGCACAGGTGGTGTATCGGGCCTGCGTGGCTCCTGGGGGCTAACCCTAACCATAGGTCGGCCCCCGAGGGGCCCTTCCCCAGGGGCCTGGCGTCGCAACGCCGGGGATGGGGACCCCGTGCCCAAGTGCCGGACTCACCCTGCTGCCCTTCAGCCACCCAAGCCGCTGGGGGACCACGGGTCAATCAGGACAAGAGAACGGGCAGGGACCTCGGAGCCCGCGCTGACCTTCAACGGCCCCAGGCGCAAAAACCTTGGCTCCCATGCTCCTGCTCCCAGCGCCCTCACCTCGGCCCGCCCCTCTGCTTGATTCAGAGCCGGTGGATAGGGCCTGCCAGGCTCCTGGGGGCTAACCAAAACCCTAGGTCGGCCCCGTGGGGCACATCCCTAGGGGCCTGGCTCTGCAACGCTGGGGATTGGTGACTCAGAGCCCCAGAGCCCGACTCACCCTGCCGCACTATCGCCACCTGGGCCGCTAGGGGCGCCGCCGGTCATTCTGGGAGAGAGAAGGGGCAGGGACTTCTGAGCCCACGGTGACCTTCAAAGGCTCCCCGCACCAACACGCTGGTGCCCACGCTCCCACTCGCCAGCGCCCTCACCTCGGCCCGCCCTTCTACTCGCCGCACAGCGGGCAGATAGGGCCTGCTGGCCTCCTGGGGGCTAACCCTAACCCTAGGTCGGCCCCCCAGGGGCCCCTCCCAAGGGTCCTGGTGCCGCTACACCAGGGATCGGGGACCCCAAGCCCCAGAGCCAGACTCACCCTGCCGCAACCCCCGCCACCCACGCCGCAAGGGGCGCCGCCAGTCATTCACGGCGGGAGAAGGGACAGGGCCCTGGAGAAACCGGAGACATTTGAAGCCTCCCGCGCCAAAATGCAGGGGCCCAGGCTCCCGCTCGCCAGCGCCTTTACCTATGCCCACCCACCTCTCGCCGCCCAGCCAGAGGATGGGGCCTGCCGGCCTCCTGGGTGCTAACTCTTACCCTAGGTCGGCCCACGAGGAGCCCCTCCCAAGGGGCCTGGCCCCCAACGCTGGGGATTGGGGATCCCCGAGCCGCAGCGCGGGACTCACCCTGCCGCCCCACTGCCAACGGAGCCGCTAGGGGCGTCGCTGGTTATTCAGGGCAGGAGAAAGGGCACGGCCCGCCGAGCCATGGCAACATGCGAAGGCCCAGGGCGCCAAAATGCTGGGGACCACGCTGCTGCTGGGCATCGCCCTCAACCTGGCCCGCACCTCCGCTCCTCGCACAGCCGGCGACTCGGGCCTGCCGGCCTCCTGGGCGCTAACCCTAACCCTAGGACAGCCCCTGAAGCTCCCTTCCTAAGGGGCCTGGAGCCGCAACGCCGGGGATTGGGGACCCCCAGGCCCCAGCGCCAGATGCACGCTGCCGCCCCGCCCCACACGGGTCGCTAGGGGAGCCGCCATTCATTCAGGGTGGGAGAACTGGAGGGCCCTCCGAACCCCTGCCGACATTCGAAGGCGCACCGAACCAAAACCCTTGGGCCCAGGCTCATGTTCACCAGCACCCTCACCTCGGCCCAGCTCTCCCCTCGACGCACAGGTGGTGTATCGGGCCTGCGGGGCTCCAGGAGGCTAACCCTAACCATAGGTCGGCCCCCGAGGGGCCCTTCCCAAGGGGCCTGGCGTCGCAACGCTGGGGATGGGGACCCCGAGCCCATGTGCCGGACTCACCCTGCTGCCCTTCAGCCACCGGAGCCGCTAGAGGCCCCGCCGGTCAATCAGGGCAGGAGATCGGGCAGGGCCCTCCGAGCCCACGCTGACCTTTGAAGGCTCCCCGCGCAAAAACGTTGGCTCCCAGGATCCTGCTCGCCAGCGCCCTCACCTCAGCCCGCCCCTCCGCTTGCTTCAGAGCCGGTGGATAGGGCCTGCCGGGCTCCTGGCAGCTAACCAAAACCCTAGGTCGGCCCTGTGGGGACATCCCAAGCGGCCTGGCTCTGCAACGCTGGAGATTGGTGACTCAGAGCCCCAGAGCCAGACTCACCCTGCCGCACTGTCCCCACCCAGGCCGCTAGGGGCGCCGCTGGTCATAGAGGGTGACAGAAGGGCAGGGCCTTCCAAGCCACCGGTGACCTTCAAAGGCTCCCCGCGCCAAAAGGCTGGTGTCCACAGCTCCCGCTCCCCAGTGCCCTCACCTCGGCCCACACCTCTGCTCGCCTCACAGCGTGCGGATTGGGCCTCACGGTCTCCTTGGGGCTAACCCTAACCCTAGGTCGGCCCCCCAGGGGCCCCTCCCAAGGGTCCTGGGGCCACTACGCCGGGGATCTGGGACCCCAAGCCCCAGAGCCAGACTCACCCTCCCACAACGCTGCCACCCCGGGCCGCTAGGGGCGCCGCCAGTCATTCAGGGCGGGAGAACTGACAGGGCCCTGGAGAAACCGGCGACATTTGAAGCCTCCCGCGCCAAATTGCAGGGGCCCACAATCCCACTCCCCAGCGCCTTTACCTCGGCCCGCCCACCCTCTCGCCGCCCATCCCAGAGGATCGGGCCTGCCGGCCTCATGGGGGCTAAACTCTAACCCTAGGTCGGCCCACGAGGAGCCCCTCCCAAGGGGCCTGGCACCCGCAACGCCGGGGATTGGGGATCCCCGAGCCGCAGCGTGGGATTCACCCTGCCACCCCCACCGCCAACGGAGCCGCTAGGGGCGTCGCTGGTTATTCAGGGCAGGAGAACGGGCACGGCCCTCCGACCCATGGCAACATTCGAAGGCCCAGGACGCCAAAACGCTGGGGACCATGCTCCCGCTTGCCATTGCCTCAACTGGGCCCGCATCTCCACTCCTCGCACGGCTGGCGGATGGGGCCTGCCGGCCTCCTGGGCGCTAATCCTAACCCTAGGACGGCCCCTGAGGGTCCTTTCCTAAGGGGCCTGGCGCCGCAACGCCAGGGATTGGGAACCCCCAAGCCCCAGCGCTAAATGCACCCTGCCGCCCCGCCCCACACGGGCCGCTAGGGGCGCCGCCATTCATTCAGGGTGGGAGAACGGGCCGGGCCCTTCGAAACGCCCACCCACCTGCGAAGGCGCCCTGAACCAAAACGCTTGGGCCCAGGGCTCATGTTCACCAGCACCCTCACCCTCGCCCCAACTCTCCGCTCGACGCACAGGCGGTGTATCGGGCCTGCTGGCCTCCTGAGGGCTAACCCTAACTGTAGGTCGGCCACGGAGGGGCCCTTCCCAAGTGGCCTGGTGCCACAACGCCGGGAATGGGGACCCCAACCCAAGTGCCGGTCTCAACCTGCTGCCCTTCAGGCCCCGGAGCCTCTAGGGGC
>NW_026622810.1:0-73154 GCF_023065955.2 Ursus arctos
ACGGCGTTCTTTCATAGATTTCAGTCTGTGGCACTTTCCTTATATTTCCTTACACCCCTGTGCAAACGGTTACGTATTCACGTCTGAAGACGTGAGAGGGAAGATGGCTTCGATATTGTTTTATTTATCAAGGATTGGTTAACAGCACATTCCTTTGCACTTTAATTCACACTCTGAAACATGCTTCCATCATCACGACAGACGATCTGAGTTGGAATACCATTTGCTTACACTCTTATTACTGAGAGTTTCTTCTATGGCAGTTTTTTATCGCTTTTTTATCGCTTTTTTATCGCTTTTTATCGTTGACACGTACAGGGAAACGCGTGTTTATTCATGGTTCACGATATTAAATCGATGTTGCCTTCCTACAACACAGACTTGGTTCTCACAGCTGCTAAGCTAGAACCTCTCCTGATGCGTTCCCTAACACTTCTGCAAGTTCGTCTGTGTTCATTTTAGAAGATGTGAGTTGGGATGATCTTTTCCAAAGGGTGTTCTTAAGTGATCCTATGCACCTTCCTTGTGTTTTCATGCACACTTTTGAAAAATACCGCCATCCTCATGAAGGTAGATGGGATTTGGAAGGTTTTCTCTAATGTGCTCTTTTTTAGTGTTCAGCGAAGGACACTTCTCTTACTGTTCATCACACATAACTGAGAAAGCTTCTCTCTCCGTGCATCAGGCTGCTTGAAGTGGCATTCTCTATCCAGATGCTCGGTGCTCAGGGTTTAGGAAACCGCACTGAGTCACATGTTCCCTCACCCTTGAGCCAATGCTTCCAGGTTCATGAGAGAAAATGTGGTTTTCCGATGGTTTCCACGGAATTCGTTCCAAAGGTTAAGTGTACAATCATTTCTTTATGCTGAGAAATACACTTATCTGAATGCTTCCCACTACACGTTAGAAGACATCCCTCGAAGGATCGATTTGGTAAGATCCTCTCTCGAAGCAAAGTCTCAGCCACTTTCCTTCTGCTTTCAACCCAACGTGGCAAATGTTTATGTCTACGAGAGAGAAGCCGTGGGTTGTAAGAAGCAATCGATCCAGTATTCTCATCTCCTGTTAAGTTTATGGCTCTTTCCTTAAGGTTCACACACAGGGAAGAAATCCCTGGTTGATTCATTCGTCAGGAGGTGGGTTCGGTGTTGTAGTCTATCTACACAGATTTGGGTCTCAGAATTAACTGGACGGCCCTTTCGTTACGTGCTCGTGCACACTCTTGCCAAGGCTTCCATCTTCACCACAGGAGTGGTGAGTTGAGACGTGGTGGCTTGCAGAGTGCCCTTCTACAGAGTTAAGCAAACTGCTTTCTGTTGATGTTTTCCTCCACACTTTTACCCATGCTTCCGTTCTCATGACTGAAGATTGTGGCATGCAAGATGCTTTGTGTACGGCGTTCTTTCATAGATTTCAGTCTGTGGCACTTTCCTTATATTTCCTTACACCCCTGTGCAAACGGTTACGTATTCACGTCTGAAGACGTGAGAGGGAAGATGGCTTCGACACAGTATTCTTTCTCAAAGATTGCTTAACTACCCTTTCCTTACAAAGCTCCATCTTCACGACAGGAGTGATGAGTTGAGACATGGTGGCTGCACAGTGTTCTTCTACCACGTTAAGCAAAGTGCTTTATGTTGATGTTTTTGTACACTTTTGCACATGCTTCCGTTCTCATGACTGAAGATTGCGGGATGCAAGATGCTTTCTGTACGGCGTTCTTTCATAGATTTCAGTCTGTGGCACTTTCCTTATATTTCCTTACACCCCTGTGCAAAAGTTTTCATCTTCACATCCGAAGATGTGAGATGGAAGATGGCTTCGATACAGTGATCTTTCTCAAAGATCGGTTAACGGCCCTTTCCTTACCCTTAAATTCACACTCTGAAACAAGCTTCCATCATCGTGACAGACGGGAGGTAGAAGACACTTTGCATTCCCTCTCCTTACTGAGGGTTACGTCTATGGCATTTTCCTGAAGTTTCAACACACGTTTTGGGAAATGCGTGCGTATTCATGGGTAACGACGTTAGATCGTTGTTGCCTTCCTACAACACAGACTTGGTTCTCAATGCTACTTAGCTAGAACCTCTCCTGATGTGTTCACTCACACTTCTGCAAGTACTTCCATCTTCATTACAGAAGATGTGAGTTGGAAGATCTTCTACAAAGGGTGTTCTTATGTGAGCATACAGCACGTGCCTTGTGTTTTAATACAAACTTTTGGAAAATACATCCATCTTCATGAAGGTAGATGGAAGTTGGAAGGTTGTCTCTAGATGGCGCTCTCTCTTAGTGTTCTCGGCAGGGCACTTCTCTTACCGTTCAATACAGATAGTTGACAAAACTTCTCTCTCCATGCATCAGGATGCTTGAAGTGGCATTCTCTAACCAGAGGCTCGGTGCTCAGGGTTTAGGAAACCGCACTGAGTCACATGTTCCCTCACCCTTGAGCCAATGCTTCCAGGTTCATGAGAGAAAATGTGAGTTTCAGATGGTTTCCACAGAATTCTTTCCAAATGTTAAGTGTACAATCATTTCTTTATGCTGAGAAACGCACTTATCTGAATGCTTCCCACTACACAAGACATGCCTCGAAGGATCGATTTGGTAAGATCCTCTCTCGAAGCAAAGTCTCAGCCACTTTCCTTCTGCTTTCAACCCAACGTGGCAAATGTTTATGTCTACGAGAGAGAAGCCGTGGGTTGTAAGAAGCAATCGATCCAGTGTTCTCATCTCCTGTTAAGTTTATGGCTCTTTCCTTAAGGTTCACACACAGGGAAGAAATCCCTGGTTGATTCATTCGTCAGGAGGTGGGTTCGGTGTTGTAGTCTATCTACACAGATTTGGGTCTCAGAATTAACTGGACGGCCCTTTCTTTACGTGCTCGTGCACACTCTTGCCAAGGCTTCCATCTTCACCACAGGAGTGGTGAGTTGAGACGTGGTGGCTTGCAGAGTGCCCTTCTACAGAGTTAAGCAAACTGCTTTCTGTTGATGTTTTCCTCCACACTTTTACCCATGCTTCCGTTCTCATGACTGAAGATTGTGGCATGCAAGATGCTTTGTGTACGGCGTTCTTTCATAGATTTCAGTCTGTGGCACTTTCCTTATATTTCCTTACACCCCTGTGCAAACGGTTACGTATTCACGTCTGAAGACGTGAGAGGGAAGATGGCTTCGACACAGTATTCTTTCTCAAAGATTGCTTAACTACCCTTTCCTTACAAAGCTCCATCTTCACGACAGGAGTGATGAGTTGAGACATGGTGGCTGCACAGTGTTCTTCTACCACGTTAAGCAAAGTGCTTTATGTTGATGTTTTTGTACACTTTTGCACATGCTTCCGTTCTCATGACTGAAGATTGCGGGATGCAAGATGCTTTCTGTACGGCGTTCTTTCATAGATTTCAGTCTGTGGCACTTTCCTTATATTTCCTTACACCCCTGTGCAAAAGTTTTCATCTTCACATCCGAAGATGTGAGATGGAAGATGGCTTCGATACAGTGATCTTTCTCAAAGATCGGTTAACGGCCCTTTCCTTACCCTTAAATTCACACTCTGAAACAAGCTTCCATCATCGTGACAGACGGGAGGTAGAAGACACTTTGCATTCCCTCTCCTTACTGAGGGTTACGTCTATGGCATTTTCCTGAAGTTTCAACACACGTTTTGGGAAATGCGTGCGTATTCATGGGTAACGACGTTAGATCGTTGTTGCCTTCCTACAACACAGACTTGGTTCTCAATGCTACTTAGCTAGAACCTCTCCTGATGCGTTCACTCACACTTCTGCAAGTACTTCCATCTTCATTACAGAAGATGTGAGTTGGAAGATCTTCTACAAAGGGTGTTCTTATGTGAGCATACAGCACGTGCCTTGTGTTTTAATACAAACTTTTGGAAAATACATCCATCTTCATGAAGGTAGATGGAAGTTGGAAGGTTGTCTCTAGATGGCGCTCTCTCAGTGTTCTCGGCAGGGCACTTCTCTTACCGTTCAATACAGATAGTTGACAAAACTTCTCTCTCCATGCATCAGGATGCTTGAAGTGGCATTCTCTAACCAGAGGCTCGGTGCTCAGGGTTTAGGAAACCGCACTGAGTCACATGTTCCCTCACCCTTGAGCCAATGCTTCCAGGTTCATGAGAGAAAATGTGAGTTTCAGATGGTTTCCACAGAATTCTTCCCAAATGTTAAGTGTACAATCATTTCTTTATGCTGAGAAACGCACTTATCTGAATGCTTCCCACTACACGATAGAAGACATGCCTCGAAGGATCGATTTGGTAAGATCCTCTCTCGAAGCAAAGTCTCAGCCACTTTCCTTCTGCTTTCAACCCAACGTGGCAAATGTTTATGTCTACGAGAGAGAAGCCGTGGGTTGTAAGAAGCAATCGATCCAGTGTTCTCATCTCCTGTTAAGTTTATGGCACTTTCCTTAAGGTTCCACACACAGGGAAGAAATCCCTGGTTGATTCATTCGTCAGGAGGTGGGTTCGGTGTTGTAGTCTATCTACACAGATTTGGGTCTCAGAATTAACTGGACGGCCCTTTCGTTACGTGCTCGTGCACACTCTTGCCAAGGCTTCCATCTTCACCACAGGAGTGGTGAGTTGAGACGTGGTGGCTTGCAGAGTGCCCTTCTACAGAGTTAAGCAAACTGCTTTCTGTTGATGTTTTCCTCCACACTTTTACCCATGCTTCCGTTCTCATGACTGAAGATTGTGGCATGCAAGATGCTTTGTGTACGGCGTTCTTTCATAGATTTCAGTCTGTGGCACTTTCCTTATATTTCCTTACACCCCTGTGCAAACGGTTACGTATTCACGTCTGAAGACGTGAGAGGGAAGATGGCTTCGACACAGTATTCTTTCTCAAAGATTGCTTAACTACCCTTTCCTTACAAAGCTCCATCTTCACGACAGGAGTGATGAGTTGAGACATGGTGGCTGCACAGTGTTCTTCTACCACGTTAAGCAAAGTGCTTTATGTTGATGTTTTTGTACACTTTTGCACATGCTTCCGTTCTCATGACTGAAGATTGCGGGATGCAAGATGCTTTCTGTACGGCGTTCTTTCATAGATTTCAGTCTGTGGCACTTTCCTTATATTTCCTTACACCCCTGTGCAAAAGTTTTCATCTTCACATCCGAAGATGTGAGATGGAAGATGGCTTCGATACAGTGATCTTTCTCAAAGATCGGTTAACGGCCCTTTCCTTACCCTTAAATTCACACTCTGAAACAAGCTTCCATCATCGTGACAGACGGGAGGTAGAAGACACTTTGCATTCCCTCTCCTTACTGAGGGTTACGTCTATGGCATTTTCCTGAAGTTTCAACACACGTTTTGGGAAATGCGTGCGTATTCATGGGTAACGACGTTAGATCGTTGTTGCCTTCCTACAACACAGACTTGGTTCTCAATGCTACTTAGCTAGAACCTCTCCTGATGCGTTCACTCACACTTCTGCAAGTACTTCCATCTTCATTACAGAAGATGTGAGTTGGAAGATCTTCTACAAAGGGTGTTCTTATGTGAGCATACAGCACGTGCCTTGTGTTTTAATACAAACTTTTGGAAAATACATCCATCTTCATGAAGGTAGATGGAAGTTGGAAGGTTGTCTCTAGATGGCGCTCTCTCTTAGTGTTCTCGGCAGGGCACTTCTCTTACCGTTCAATACAGATAGTTGACAAAACTTCTCTCTCCATGCATCAGGATGCTTGAAGTGGCATTCTCTATCCAGAGGCTCGGTGCTCAGGGTTTAGGAAACCGCACTGAGTCACATGTTCCCTCACCCTTGAGCCAATGCTTCCAGGTTCATGAGAGAAAATGTGAGTTTCAGATGGTTTCCACAGAATTCTTTCCAAATGTTAAGTGTACAATCATTTCTTTATGCTGAGAAACGCACTTATCTGAATGCTTCCCACTACACAAGACATGCCTCGAAGGATCGATTTGGTAAGATCCTCTCTCGAAGCAAAGTCTCAGCCACTTTCCTTCTGCTTTCAACCCAACGTGGCAAATGTTTATGTCTACGAGAGAGAAGCCGTGGGTTGTAAGAAGCAATCGATCCAGTGTTCTCATCTCCTGTTAAGTTTATGGCTCTTTCCTTAAGGTTCACACACAGGGAAGAAATCCCTGGTTGATTCATTCGTCAGGAGGTGGGTTCGGTGTTGTAGTCTATCTACACAGATTTGGGTCTCAGAATTAACTGGACGGCCCTTTCTTTACGTGCTCGTGCACACTCTTGCCAAGGCTTCCATCTTCACCACAGGAGTGGTGAGTTGAGACGTGGTGGCTTGCAGAGTGCCCTTCTACAGAGTTAAGCAAACTGCTTTCTGTTGATGTTTTCCTCCACACTTTTACCCATGCTTCCGTTCTCATGACTGAAGATTGTGGCATGCAAGATGCTTTGTGTACGGCGTTCTTTCATAGATTTCAGTCTGTGGCACTTTCCTTATATTTCCTTACACCCCTGTGCAAACGGTTACGTATTCACGTCTGAAGACGTGAGAGGGAAGATGGCTTCGATATTGTTTTATTTATCAAGGATTGGTTAACAGCACATTCCTTTGCACTTTAATTCACACTCTGAAACATGCTTCCATCATCACGACAGACGATCTGAGTTGGAATACCATTTGCTTACACTCTTATTACTGAGAGTTTCTTCTATGGCAGTTTTTTATCGCTTTTTTATCGCTTTTTTATCGCTTTTTATCGTTGACACGTACAGGGAAACGCGTGTTTATTCATGGTTCACGATATTAAATCGATGTTGCCTTCCTACAACACAGACTTGGTTCTCACAGCTGCTAAGCTAGAACCTCTCCTGATGCGTTCCCTAACACTTCTGCAAGTTCGTCTGTGTTCATTTTAGAAGATGTGAGTTGGGATGATCTTTTCCAAAGGGTGTTCTTAAGTGATCCTATGCACCTTCCTTGTGTTTTCATGCACACTTTTGAAAAATACCGCCATCCTCATGAAGGTAGATGGGATTTGGAAGGTTTTCTCTAATGTGCTCTTTTTTAGTGTTCAGCGAAGGACACTTCTCTTACTGTTCATCACACATAACTGAGAAAGCTTCTCTCTCCGTGCATCAGGCTGCTTGAAGTGGCATTCTCTATCCAGATGCTCGGTGCTCAGGGTTTAGGAAACCGCACTGAGTCACATGTTCCCTCACCCTTGAGCCAATGCTTCCAGGTTCATGAGAGAAAATGTGGTTTTCCGATGGTTTCCACGGAATTCGTTCCAAAGGTTAAGTGTACAATCATTTCTTTATGCTGAGAAATACACTTATCTGAATGCTTCCCACTACACGTTAGAAGACATCCCTCGAAGGATCGATTTGGTAAGATCCTCTCTCGAAGCAAAGTCTCAGCCACTTTCCTTCTGCTTTCAACCCAACGTGGCAAATGTTTATGTCTACGAGAGAGAAGCCGTGGGTTGTAAGAAGCAATCGATCCAGTATTCTCATCTCCTGTTAAGTTTATGGCTCTTTCCTTAAGGTTCACACACAGGGAAGAAATCCCTGGTTGATTCATTCGTCAGGAGGTGGGTTCGGTGTTGTAGTCTATCTACACAGATTTGGGTCTCAGAATTAACTGGACGGCCCTTTCGTTACGTGCTCGTGCACACTCTTGCCAAGGCTTCCATCTTCACCACAGGAGTGGTGAGTTGAGACGTGGTGGCTTGCAGAGTGCCCTTCTACAGAGTTAAGCAAACTGCTTTCTGTTGATGTTTTCCTCCACACTTTTACCCATGCTTCCGTTCTCATGACTGAAGATTGTGGCATGCAAGATGCTTTGTGTACGGCGTTCTTTCATAGATTTCAGTCTGTGGCACTTTCCTTATATTTCCTTACACCCCTGTGCAAACGGTTACGTATTCACGTCTGAAGACGTGAGAGGGAAGATGGCTTCGACACAGTATTCTTTCTCAAAGATTGCTTAACTACCCTTTCCTTACAAAGCTCCATCTTCACGACAGGAGTGATGAGTTGAGACATGGTGGCTGCACAGTGTTCTTCTACCACGTTAAGCAAAGTGCTTTATGTTGATGTTTTTGTACACTTTTGCACATGCTTCCGTTCTCATGACTGAAGATTGCGGGATGCAAGATGCTTTCTGTACGGCGTTCTTTCATAGATTTCAGTCTGTGGCACTTTCCTTATATTTCCTTACACCCCTGTGCAAAAGTTTTCATCTTCACATCCGAAGATGTGAGATGGAAGATGGCTTCGATACAGTGATCTTTCTCAAAGATCGGTTAACGGCCCTTTCCTTACCCTTAAATTCACACTCTGAAACAAGCTTCCATCATCGTGACAGACGGGAGGTAGAAGACACTTTGCATTCCCTCTCCTTACTGAGGGTTACGTCTATGGCATTTTCCTGAAGTTTCAACACACGTTTTGGGAAATGCGTGCGTATTCATGGGTAACGACGTTAGATCGTTGTTGCCTTCCTACAACACAGACTTGGTTCTCAATGCTACTTAGCTAGAACCTCTCCTGATGCGTTCACTCACACTTCTGCAAGTACTTCCATCTTCATTACAGAAGATGTGAGTTGGAAGATCTTCTACAAAGGGTGTTCTTATGTGAGCATACAGCACGTGCCTTGTGTTTTAATACAAACTTTTGGAAAATACATCCATCTTCATGAAGGTAGATGGAAGTTGGAAGGTTGTCTCTAGATGGCGCTCTCTCTTAGTGTTCTCGGCAGGGCACTTCTCTTACCGTTCAATACAGATAGTTGACAAAACTTCTCTCTCCATGCATCAGGATGCTTGAAGTGGCATTCTCTAACCAGAGGCTCGGTGCTCAGGGTTTAGGAAACCGCACTGAGTCACATGTTCCCTCACCCTTGAGCCAATGCTTCCAGGTTCATGAGAGAAAATGTGAGTTTCAGATGGTTTCCACAGAATTCTTCCCAAATGTTAAGTGTACAATCATTTCTTTATGCTGAGAAAAGCACTTATCTGAATGCTTCCCACTACACGATAGAAGACATGCCTCGAAGGATCGATTTGGTAAGATCCTCTCTCGAAGCAAAGTCTCAGCCACTTTCCTTCTGCTTTCAACCCAACGTGGCAAATGTTTATGTCTACGAGAGAGAAGCCGTGGGTTGTAAGAAGCAATCGATCCAGTGTTCTCATCTCCTGTTAAGTTTATGGCACTTTCCTTAAGGTTCCACACACAGGGAAGAAATCCCTGGTTGATTCATTCGTCAGGAGGTGGGTTCGGTGTTGTAGTCTATCTACACAGATTTGGGTCTCAGAATTAACTGGACGGCCCTTTCGTTACGTGCTCGTGCACACTCTTGCCAAGGCTTCCATCTTCACCACAGGAGTGGTGAGTTGAGACGTGGTGGCTTGCAGAGTGCCCTTCTACAGAGTTAAGCAAACTGCTTTCTGTTGATGTTTTCCTCCACACTTTTACCCATGCTTCCGTTCTCATGACTGAAGATTGTGGCATGCAAGATGCTTTGTGTACGGCGTTCTTTCATAGATTTCAGTCTGTGGCACTTTCCTTATATTTCCTTACACCCCTGTGCAAACGGTTACGTACTCACGTCTGAAGACGTGAGAGGGAAGATGGCTTCGACACAGTATTCTTTCTCAAAGATTGCTTAACTACCCTTTCCTTACAAAGCTCCATCTTCACGACAGGAGTGATGAGTTGAGACATGGTGGCTGCACAGTGTTCTTCTACCACGTTAAGCAAAGTGCTTTATGTTGATGTTTTTGTACACTTTTGCACATGCTTCCGTTCTCATGACTGAAGATTGCGGGATGCAAGATGCTTTCTGTACGGCGTTCTTTCATAGATTTCAGTCTGTGGCACTTTCCTTATATTTCCTTACACCCCTGTGCAAAAGTTTTCATCTTCACATCCGAAGATGTGAGATGGAAGATGGCTTCGATACAGTGATCTTTCTCAAAGATCGGTTAACGGCCCTTTCCTTACCCTTAAATTCACACTCTGAAACAAGCTTCCATCATCGTGACAGACGGGAGGTAGAAGACACTTTGCATTCCCTCTCCTTACTGAGGGTTACGTCTATGGCATTTTCCTGAAGTTTCAACACACGTTTTGGGAAATGCGTGCGTATTCATGGGTAACGACGTTAGATCGTTGTTGCCTTCCTACAACACAGACTTGGTTCTCAATGCTACTTAGCTAGAACCTCTCCTGATGCGTTCACTCACACTTCTGCAAGTACTTCCATCTTCATTACAGAAGATGTGAGTTGGAAGATCTTCTACAAAGGGTGTTCTTATGTGAGCATACAGCACGTGCCTTGTGTTTTAATACAAACTTTTGGAAAATACATCCATCTTCATGAAGGTAGATGGAAGTTGGAAGGTTGTCTCTAGATGGCGCTCTCTCTTAGTGTTCTCGGCAGGGCACTTCTCTTACCGTTCAATACAGATAGTTGACAAAACTTCTCTCTCCATGCATCAGGATGCTTGAAGTGGCATTCTCTAACCAGAGGCTCGGTGCTCAGGGTTTAGGAAACCGCACTGAGTCACATGTTCCCTCACCCTTGAGCCAATGCTTCCAGGTTCATGAGAGAAAATGTGAGTTTCAGATGGTTTCCACAGAATTCTTCCCAAATGTTAAGTGTACAATCATTTCTTTATGCTGAGAAACGCACTTATCTGAATGCTTCCCACTACACGATAGAAGACATGCCTCGAAGGATCGATTTGGTAAGATCCTCTCTCGAAGCAAAGTCTCAGCCACTTTCCTTCTGCTTTCAACCCAACGTGGCAAATGTTTATGTCTACGAGAGAGAAGCCGTGGGTTGTAAGAAGCAATCGATCCAGTGTTCTCATCTCCTGTTAAGTTTATGGCTCTTTCCTTAAGGTTCACACACAGGGAAGAAATCCCTGGTTGATTCATTCGTCAGGAGGTGGGTTCGGTGTTGTAGTCTATCTACACAGATTTGGGTCTCAGAATTAACTGGACGGCCCTTTCTTTACGTGCTCGTGCACACTCTTGCCAAGGCTTCCATCTTCACCACAGGAGTGGTGAGTTGAGACGTGGTGGCTTGCAGAGTGCCCTTCTACAGAGTTAAGCAAACTGCTTTCTGTTGATGTTTTCCTCCACACTTTTACCCATGCTTCCGTTCTCATGACTGAAGATTGTGGCATGCAAGATGCTTTGTGTACGGCGTTCTTTCATAGATTTCAGTCTGTGGCACTTTCCTTATATTTCCTTACACCCCTGTGCAAACGGTTACGTATTCACGTCTGAAGACGTGAGAGGGAAGATGGCTTCGATATTGTTTTATTTATCAAGGATTGGTTAACAGCACATTCCTTTGCACTTTAATTCACACTCTGAAACATGCTTCCATCATCACGACAGACGATCTGAGTTGGAATACCATTTGCTTACACTCTTATTACTGAGAGTTTCTTCTATGGCAGTTTTTTATCGCTTTTTTATCGCTTTTTTATCGCTTTTTATCGTTGACACGTACAGGGAAACGCGTGTTTATTCATGGTTCACGATATTAAATCGATGTTGCCTTCCTACAACACAGACTTGGTTCTCACAGCTGCTAAGCTAGAACCTCTCCTGATGCGTTCCCTAACACTTCTGCAAGTTCGTCTGTGTTCATTTTAGAAGATGTGAGTTGGGATGATCTTTTCCAAAGGGTGTTCTTAAGTGATCCTATGCACCTTCCTTGTGTTTTCATGCACACTTTTGAAAAATACCGCCATCCTCATGAAGGTAGATGGGATTTGGAAGGTTTTCTCTAATGTGCTCTTTTTTAGTGTTCAGCGAAGGACACTTCTCTTACTGTTCATCACACATAACTGAGAAAGCTTCTCTCTCCGTGCATCAGGCTGCTTGAAGTGGCATTCTCTATCCAGATGCTCGGTGCTCAGGGTTTAGGAAACCGCACTGAGTCACATGTTCCCTCACCCTTGAGCCAATGCTTCCAGGTTCATGAGAGAAAATGTGGTTTTCCGATGGTTTCCACGGAATTCGTTCCAAAGGTTAAGTGTACAATCATTTCTTTATGCTGAGAAACGCACTTATCTGAATGCTTCCCACTACACGATAGAAGACATGCCTCGAAGGATCGATTTGGTAAGATCCTCTCTCGAAGCAAAGTCTCAGCCACTTTCCTTCTGCTTTCAACCCAACGTGGCAAATGTTTATGTCTACGAGAGAGAAGCCGTGGGTTGTAAGAAGCAATCGATCCAGTGTTCTCATCTCCTGTTAAGTTTATGGCACTTTCCTTAAGGTTCCACACACAGGGAAGAAATCCCTGGTTGATTCATTCGTCAGGAGGTGGGTTCGGTGTTGTAGTCTATCTACACAGATTTGGGTCTCAGAATTAACTGGACGGCCCTTTCGTTACGTGCTCGTGCACACTCTTGCCAAGGCTTCCATCTTCACCACAGGAGTGGTGAGTTGAGACGTGGTGGCTTGCAGAGTGCCCTTCTACAGAGTTAAGCAAACTGCTTTCTGTTGATGTTTTCCTCCACACTTTTACCCATGCTTCCGTTCTCATGACTGAAGATTGTGGCATGCAAGATGCTTTGTGTACGGCGTTCTTTCATAGATTTCAGTCTGTGGCACTTTCCTTATATTTCCTTACACCCCTGTGCAAACGGTTACGTATTCACGTCTGAAGACGTGAGAGGGAAGATGGCTTCGATATTGTTTTATTTATCAAGGATTGGTTAACAGCACATTCCTTTGCACTTTAATTCACACTCTGAAACATGCTTCCATCATCACGACAGACGATCTGAGTTGGAATACCATTTGCTTACACTCTTATTACTGAGAGTTTCTTCTATGGCAGTTTTTTATCGCTTTTTTATCGCTTTTTTATCGCTTTTTATCGTTGACACGTACAGGGAAACGCGTGTTTATTCATGGTTCACGATATTAAATCGATGTTGCCTTCCTACAACACAGACTTGGTTCTCACAGCTGCTAAGCTAGAACCTCTCCTGATGCGTTCCCTAACACTTCTGCAAGTTCGTCTGTGTTCATTTTAGAAGATGTGAGTTGGGATGATCTTTTCCAAAGGGTGTTCTTAAGTGATCCTATGCACCTTCCTTGTGTTTTCATGCACACTTTTGAAAAATACCGCCATCCTCATGAAGGTAGATGGGATTTGGAAGGTTTTCTCTAATGTGCTCTTTTTTAGTGTTCAGCGAAGGACACTTCTCTTACTGTTCATCACACATAACTGAGAAAGCTTCTCTCTCCGTGCATCAGGCTGCTTGAAGTGGCATTCTCTATCCAGATGCTCGGTGCTCAGGGTTTAGGAAACCGCACTGAGTCACATGTTCCCTCACCCTTGAGCCAATGCTTCCAGGTTCATGAGAGAAAATGTGGTTTTCCGATGGTTTCCACGGAATTCGTTCCAAAGGTTAAGTGTACAATCATTTCTTTATGCTGAGAAATACACTTATCTGAATGCTTCCCACTACACGTTAGAAGACATCCCTCGAAGGATCGATTTGGTAAGATCCTCTCTCGAAGCAAAGTCTCAGCCACTTTCCTTCTGCTTTCAACCCAACGTGGCAAATGTTTATGTCTACGAGAGAGAAGCCGTGGGTTGTAAGAAGCAATCGATCCAGTATTCTCATCTCCTGTTAAGTTTATGGCTCTTTCCTTAAGGTTCACACACAGGGAAGAAATCCCTGGTTGATTCATTCGTCAGGAGGTGGGTTCGGTGTTGTAGTCTATCTACACAGATTTGGGTCTCAGAATTAACTGGACGGCCCTTTCGTTACGTGCTCGTGCACACTCTTGCCAAGGCTTCCATCTTCACCACAGGAGTGGTGAGTTGAGACGTGGTGGCTTGCAGAGTGCCCTTCTACAGAGTTAAGCAAACTGCTTTCTGTTGATGTTTTCCTCCACACTTTTACCCATGCTTCCGTTCTCATGACTGAAGATTGTGGCATGCAAGATGCTTTGTGTACGGCGTTCTTTCATAGATTTCAGTCTGTGGCACTTTCCTTATATTTCCTTACACCCCTGTGCAAACGGTTACGTATTCACGTCTGAAGACGTGAGAGGGAAGATGGCTTCGACACAGTATTCTTTCTCAAAGATTGCTTAACTACCCTTTCCTTACAAAGCTCCATCTTCACGACAGGAGTGATGAGTTGAGACATGGTGGCTGCACAGTGTTCTTCTACCACGTTAAGCAAAGTGCTTTATGTTGATGTTTTTGTACACTTTTGCACATGCTTCCGTTCTCATGACTGAAGATTGCGGGATGCAAGATGCTTTCTGTACGGCGTTCTTTCATAGATTTCAGTCTGTGGCACTTTCCTTATATTTCCTTACACCCCTGTGCAAAAGTTTTCATCTTCACATCCGAAGATGTGAGATGGAAGATGGCTTCGATACAGTGATCTTTCTCAAAGATCGGTTAACGGCCCTTTCCTTACCCTTAAATTCACACTCTGAAACAAGCTTCCATCATCGTGACAGACGGGAGGTAGAAGACACTTTGCATTCCCTCTCCTTACTGAGGGTTACGTCTATGGCATTTTCCTGAAGTTTCAACACACGTTTTGGGAAATGCGTGCGTATTCATGGGTAACGACGTTAGATCGTTGTTGCCTTCCTACAACACAGACTTGGTTCTCAATGCTACTTAGCTAGAACCTCTCCTGATGCGTTCACTCACACTTCTGCAAGTACTTCCATCTTCATTACAGAAGATGTGAGTTGGAAGATCTTCTACAAAGGGTGTTCTTATGTGAGCATACAGCACGTGCCTTGTGTTTTAATACAAACTTTTGGAAAATACATCCATCTTCATGAAGGTAGATGGAAGTTGGAAGGTTGTCTCTAGATGGCGCTCTCTCTTAGTGTTCTCGGCAGGGCACTTCTCTTACCGTTCAATACAGATAGTTGACAAAACTTCTCTCTCCATGCATCAGGATGCTTGAAGTGGCATTCTCTAACCAGAGGCTCGGTGCTCAGGGTTTAGGAAACCGCACTGAGTCACATGTTCCCTCACCCTTGAGCCAATGCTTCCAGGTTCATGAGAGAAAATGTGAGTTTCAGATGGTTTCCACAGAATTCTTCCCAAATGTTAAGTGTACAATCATTTCTTTATGCTGAGAAACGCACTTATCTGAATGCTTCCCACTACACAAGACATGCCTCGAAGGATCGATTTGGTAAGATCCTCTCTCGAAGCAAAGTCTCAGCCACTTTCCTTCTGCTTTCAACCCAACGTGGCAAATGTTTATGTCTACGAGAGAGAAGCCGTGGGTTGTAAGAAGCAATCGATCCAGTGTTCTCATCTCCTGTTAAGTTTATGGCTCTTTCCTTAAGGTTCACACACAGGGAAGAAATCCCTGGTTGATTCATTCGTCAGGAGGTGGGTTCGGTGTTGTAGTCTATCTACACAGATTTGGGTCTCAGAATTAACTGGACGGCCCTTTCTTTACGTGCTCGTGCACACTCTTGCCAAGGCTTCCATCTTCACCACAGGAGTGGTGAGTTGAGACGTGGTGGCTTGCAGAGTGCCCTTCTACAGAGTTAAGCAAACTGCTTTCTGTTGATGTTTTCCTCCACACTTTTACCCATGCTTCCGTTCTCATGACTGAAGATTGTGGCATGCAAGATGCTTTGTGTACGGCGTTCTTTCATAGATTTCAGTCTGTGGCACTTTCCTTATATTTCCTTACACCCCTGTGCAAACGGTTACGTATTCACGTCTGAAGACGTGAGAGGGAAGATGGCTTCGACACAGTATTCTTTCTCAAAGATTGCTTAACTACCCTTTCCTTACAAAGCTCCATCTTCACGACAGGAGTGATGAGTTGAGACATGGTGGCTGCACAGTGTTCTTCTACCACGTTAAGCAAAGTGCTTTATGTTGATGTTTTTGTACACTTTTGCACATGCTTCCGTTCTCATGACTGAAGATTGCGGGATGCAAGATGCTTTCTGTACGGCGTTCTTTCATAGATTTCAGTCTGTGGCACTTTCCTTATATTTCCTTACACCCCTGTGCAAAAGTTTTCATCTTCACATCCGAAGATGTGAGATGGAAGATGGCTTCGATACAGTGATCTTTCTCAAAGATCGGTTAACGGCCCTTTCCTTACCCTTAAATTCACACTCTGAAACAAGCTTCCATCATCGTGACAGACGGGAGGTAGAAGACACTTTGCATTCCCTCTCCTTACTGAGGGTTACGTCTATGGCATTTTCCTGAAGTTTCAACACACGTTTTGGGAAATGCGTGCGTATTCATGGGTAACGACGTTAGATCGTTGTTGCCTTCCTACAACACAGACTTGGTTCTCAATGCTACTTAGCTAGAACCTCTCCTGATGCGTTCACTCACACTTCTGCAAGTACTTCCATCTTCATTACAGAAGATGTGAGTTGGAAGATCTTCTACAAAGGGTGTTCTTATGTGAGCATACAGCACGTGCCTTGTGTTTTAATACAAACTTTTGGAAAATACATCCATCTTCATGAAGGTAGATGGAAGTTGGAAGGTTGTCTCTAGATGGCGCTCTCTCAGTGTTCTCGGCAGGGCACTTCTCTTACCGTTCAATACAGATAGTTGACAAAACTTCTCTCTCCATGCATCAGGATGCTTGAAGTGGCATTCTCTAACCAGAGGCTCGGTGCTCAGGGTTTAGGAAACCGCACTGAGTCACATGTTCCCTCACCCTTGAGCCAATGCTTCCAGGTTCATGAGAGAAAATGTGAGTTTCAGATGGTTTCCACAGAATTCTTCCCAAATGTTAAGTGTACAATCATTTCTTTATGCTGAGAAACGCACTTATCTGAATGCTTCCCACTACACGATAGAAGACATGCCTCGAAGGATCGATTTGGTAAGATCCTCTCTCGAAGCAAAGTCTCAGCCACTTTCCTTCTGCTTTCAACCCAACGTGGCAAATGTTTATGTCTACGAGAGAGAAGCCGTGGGTTGTAAGAAGCAATCGATCCAGTGTTCTCATCTCCTGTTAAGTTTATGGCACTTTCCTTAAGGTTCCACACACAGGGAAGAAATCCCTGGTTGATTCATTCGTCAGGAGGTGGGTTCGGTGTTGTAGTCTATCTACACAGATTTGGGTCTCAGAATTAACTGGACGGCCCTTTCGTTACGTGCTCGTGCACACTCTTGCCAAGGCTTCCATCTTCACCACAGGAGTGGTGAGTTGAGACGTGGTGGCTTGCAGAGTGCCCTTCTACAGAGTTAAGCAAACTGCTTTCTGTTGATGTTTTCCTCCACACTTTTACCCATGCTTCCGTTCTCATGACTGAAGATTGTGGCATGCAAGATGCTTTGTGTACGGCGTTCTTTCATAGATTTCAGTCTGTGGCACTTTCCTTATATTTCCTTACACCCCTGTGCAAACGGTTACGTATTCACGTCTGAAGACGTGAGAGGGAAGATGGCT
This sequence comes from Ursus arctos, assembly GCF_023065955.2. NCBI lineage: Eukaryota > Metazoa > Chordata > Mammalia > Carnivora > Ursidae > Ursus > Ursus arctos. Next base: position 17,441 of record NW_026622810.1, read on the forward strand.
TCGACACAGTATTCTTTCTCAAAGATTGCTTAACTACCCTTTCCTTACAAAGCTCCATCTTCACGACAGGAGTGATGAGTTGAGACATGGTGGCTGCACAGTGTTCTTCTACCACGTTAAGCAAAGTGCTTTATGTTGATGTTTTTGTACACTTTTGCACATGCTTCCGTTCTCATGACTGAAGATTGCGGGATGCAAGATGCTTTCTGTACGGCGTTCTTTCATAGATTTCAGTCTGTGGCACTTTCCTTATATTTCCTTACACCCCTGTGCAAAAGTTTTCATCTTCACATCCGAAGATGTGAGATGGAAGATGGCTTCGATACAGTGATCTTTCTCAAAGATCGGTTAACGGCCCTTTCCTTACCCTTAAATTCACACTCTGAAACAAGCTTCCATCATCGTGACAGACGGGAGGTAGAAGACACTTTGCATTCCCTCTCCTTACTGAGGGTTACGTCTATGGCATTTTCCTGAAGTTTCAACACACGTTTTGGGAAATGCGTGCGTATTCATGGGTAACGACGTTAGATCGTTGTTGCCTTCCTACAACACAGACTTGGTTCTCAATGCTACTTAGCTAGAACCTCTCCTGATGCGTTCACTCACACTTCTGCAAGTACTTCCATCTTCATTACAGAAGATGTGAGTTGGAAGATCTTCTACAAAGGGTGTTCTTATGTGAGCATACAGCACGTGCCTTGTGTTTTAATACAAACTTTTGGAAAATACATCCATCTTCATGAAGGTAGATGGAAGTTGGAAGGTTGTCTCTAGATGGCGCTCTCTCTTAGTGTTCTCGGCAGGGCACTTCTCTTACCGTTCAATACAGATAGTTGACAAAACTTCTCTCTCCATGCATCAGGATGCTTGAAGTGGCATTCTCTAACCAGAGGCTCGGTGCTCAGGGTTTAGGAAACCGCACTGAGTCACATGTTCCCTCACCCTTGAGCCAATGCTTCCAGGTTCATGAGAGAAAATGTGAGTTTCAGATGGTTTCCACAGAATTCTTTCCAAATGTTAAGTGTACAATCATTTCTTTATGCTGAGAAACGCACTTATCTGAATGCTTCCCACTACACGATAGAAGACATGCCTCGAAGGATCGATTTGGTAAGATCCTCTCTCGAAGCAAAGTCTCAGCCACTTTCCTTCTGCTTTCAACCCAACGTGGCAAATGTTTATGTCTACGAGAGAGAAGCCGTGGGTTGTAAGAAGCAATCGATCCAGTGTTCTCATCTCCTGTTAAGTTTATGGCACTTTCCTTAAGGTTCCACACACAGGGAAGAAATCCCTGGTTGATTCATTCGTCAGGAGGTGGGTTCGGTGTTGTAGTCTATCTACACAGATTTGGGTCTCAGAATTAACTGGACGGCCCTTTCGTTACGTGCTCGTGCACACTCTTGCCAAGGCTTCCATCTTCACCACAGGAGTGGTGAGTTGAGACGTGGTGGCTTGCAGAGTGCCCTTCTACAGAGTTAAGCAAACTGCTTTCTGTTGATGTTTTCCTCCACACTTTTACCCATGCTTCCGTTCTCATGACTGAAGATTGTGGCATGCAAGATGCTTTGTGTACGGCGTTCTTTCATAGATTTCAGTCTGTGGCACTTTCCTTATATTTCCTTACACCCCTGTGCAAACGGTTACGTATTCACGTCTGAAGACGTGAGAGGGAAGATGGCTTCGACACAGTATTCTTTCTCAAAGATTGCTTAACTACCCTTTCCTTACAAAGCTCCATCTTCACGACAGGAGTGATGAGTTGAGACATGGTGGCTGCACAGTGTTCTTCTACCACGTTAAGCAAAGTGCTTTATGTTGATGTTTTTGTACACTTTTGCACATGCTTCCGTTCTCATGACTGAAGATTGCGGGATGCAAGATGCTTTCTGTACGGCGTTCTTTCATAGATTTCAGTCTGTGGCACTTTCCTTATATTTCCTTACACCCCTGTGCAAAAGTTTTCATCTTCACATCCGAAGATGTGAGATGGAAGATGGCTTCGATACAGTGATCTTTCTCAAAGATCGGTTAACGGCCCTTTCCTTACCCTTAAATTCACACTCTGAAACAAGCTTCCATCATCGTGACAGACGGGAGGTAGAAGACACTTTGCATTCCCTCTCCTTACTGAGGGTTACGTCTATGGCATTTTCCTGAAGTTTCAACACACGTTTTGGGAAATGCGTGCGTATTCATGGGTAACGACGTTAGATCGTTGTTGCCTTCCTACAACACAGACTTGGTTCTCAATGCTACTTAGCTAGAACCTCTCCTGATGCGTTCACTCACACTTCTGCAAGTACTTCCATCTTCATTACAGAAGATGTGAGTTGGAAGATCTTCTACAAAGGGTGTTCTTATGTGAGCATACAGCACGTGCCTTGTGTTTTAATACAAACTTTTGGAAAATACATCCATCTTCATGAAGGTAGATGGAAGTTGGAAGGTTGTCTCTAGATGGCGCTCTCTCTTAGTGTTCTCGGCAGGGCACTTCTCTTACCGTTCAATACAGATAGTTGACAAAACTTCTCTCTCCATGCATCAGGATGCTTGAAGTGGCATTCTCTAACCAGAGGCTCGGTGCTCAGGGTTTAGGAAACCGCACTGAGTCACATGTTCCCTCACCCTTGAGCCAATGCTTCCAGGTTCATGAGAGAAAATGTGGTTTTCCGATGGTTTCCACGGAATTCGTTCCAAAGGTTAAGTGTAGAATCATTTCTTTATGCTGAGAAATACACTTATCTGAATGCTTCCCACTACACGTTAGAAGACATCCCTCGAAGGATCGATTTGGTAAGATCCTCTCTCGAAGCAAAGTCTCAGCCACTTTCCTTCTGCTTTCAACCCAACGTGGCAAATGTTTATGTCTACGAGAGAGAAGCCGTGGGTTGTAAGAAGCAATCGATCCAGTATTCTCATCTCCTGTTAAGTTTATGGCTCTTTCCTTAAGGTTCACACACAGGGAAGAAATCCCTGGTTGATTCATTCGTCAGGAGGTGGGTTCGGTGTTGTAGTCTATCTACACAGATTTGGGTCTCAGAATTAACTGGACGGCCCTTTCGTTACGTGCTCGTGCACACTCTTGCCAAGGCTTCCATCTTCACCACAGGAGTGGTGAGTTGAGACGTGGTGGCTTGCAGAGTGCCCTTCTACAGAGTTAAGCAAACTGCTTTCTGTTGATGTTTTCCTCCACACTTTTACCCATGCTTCCGTTCTCATGACTGAAGATTGTGGCATGCAAGATGCTTTGTGTACGGCGTTCTTTCATAGATTTCAGTCTGTGGCACTTTCCTTATATTTCCTTACACCCCTGTGCAAACGGTTACGTATTCACGTCTGAAGACGTGAGAGGGAAGATGGCTTCGACACAGTATTCTTTCTCAAAGATTGCTTAACTACCCTTTCCTTACAAAGCTCCATCTTCACGACAGGAGTGATGAGTTGAGACATGGTGGCTGCACAGTGTTCTTCTACCACGTTAAGCAAAGTGCTTTATGTTGATGTTTTTGTACACTTTTGCACATGCTTCCGTTCTCATGACTGAAGATTGCGGGATGCAAGATGCTTTCTGTACGGCGTTCTTTCATAGATTTCAGTCTGTGGCACTTTCCTTATATTTCCTTACACCCCTGTGCAAAAGTTTTCATCTTCACATCCGAAGATGTGAGATGGAAGATGGCTTTGATACAGTGATCTTTCTCAAAGATCGGTTAACGGCCCTTTCCTTACCCTTAAATTCACACTCTGAAACAAGCTTCCATCATCGTGACAGACGGGAGGTAGAAGACACTTTGCATTCCCTCTCCTTACTGAGGGTTACGTCTATGGCATTTTCCTGAAGTTTCAACACACGTTTTGGGAAATGCGTGCGTATTCATGGGTAACGACGTTAGATCGTTGTTGCCTTCCTACAACACAGACTTGGTTCTCAATGCTACTTAGCTAGAACCTCTCCTGATGCGTTCACTCACACTTCTGCAAGTACTTCCATCTTCATTACAGAAGATGTGAGTTGGAAGATCTTCTACAAAGGGTGTTCTTATGTGAGCATACAGCACGTGCCTTGTGTTTTAATACAAACTTTTGGAAAATACATCCATCTTCATGAAGGTAGATGGAAGTTGGAAGGTTGTCTCTAGATGGCGCTCTCTCAGTGTTCTCGGCAGGGCACTTCTCTTACCGTTCAATACAGATAGTTGACAAAACTTCTCTCTCCATGCATCAGGATGCTTGAAGTGGCATTCTCTAACCAGAGGCTCGGTGCTCAGGGTTTAGGAAACCGCACTGAGTCACATGTTCCCTCACCCTTGAGCCAATGCTTCCAGGTTCATGAGAGAAAATGTGAGTTTCAGATGGTTTCCACAGAATTCTTCCCAAATGTTAAGTGTACAATCATTTCTTTATGCTGAGAAACGCACTTATCTGAATGCTTCCCACTACACGATAGAAGACATGCCTCGAAGGATCGATTTGGTAAGATCCTCTCTCGAAGCAAAGTCTCAGCCACTTTCCTTCTGCTTTCAACCCAACGTGGCAAATGTTTATGTCTACGAGAGAGAAGCCGTGGGTTGTAAGAAGCAATCGATCCAGTGTTCTCATCTCCTGTTAAGTTTATGGCACTTTCCTTAAGGTTCCACACACAGGGAAGAAATCCCTGGTTGATTCATTCGTCAGGAGGTGGGTTCGGTGTTGTAGTCTATCTACACAGATTTGGGTCTCAGAATTAACTGGACGGCCCTTTCGTTACGTGCTCGTGCACACTCTTGCCAAGGCTTCCATCTTCACCACAGGAGTGGTGAGTTGAGACGTGGTGGCTTGCAGAGTGCCCTTCTACAGAGTTAAGCAAACTGCTTTCTGTTGATGTTTTCCTCCACACTTTTACCCATGCTTCCGTTCTCATGACTGAAGATTGTGGCATGCAAGATGCTTTGTGTACGGCGTTCTTTCATAGATTTCAGTCTGTGGCACTTTCCTTATATTTCCTTACACCCCTGTGCAAACGGTTACGTATTCACGTCTGAAGACGTGAGAGGGAAGATGGCTTCGACACAGTATTCTTTCTCAAAGATTGCTTAACTACCCTTTCCTTACAAAGCTCCATCTTCACGACAGGAGTGATGAGTTGAGACATGGTGGCTGCACAGTGTTCTTCTACCACGTTAAGCAAAGTGCTTTATGTTGATGTTTTTGTACACTTTTGCACATGCTTCCGTTCTCATGACTGAAGATTGCGGGATGCAAGATGCTTTCTGTACGGCGTTCTTTCATAGATTTCAGTCTGTGGCACTTTCCTTATATTTCCTTACACCCCTGTGCAAAAGTTTTCATCTTCACATCCGAAGATGTGAGATGGAAGATGGCTTCGATACAGTGATCTTTCTCAAAGATCGGTTAACGGCCCTTTCCTTACCCTTAAATTCACACTCTGAAACAAGCTTCCATCATCGTGACAGACGGGAGGTAGAAGACACTTTGCATTCCCTCTCCTTACTGAGGGTTACGTCTATGGCATTTTCCTGAAGTTTCAACACACGTTTTGGGAAATGCGTGCGTATTCATGGGTAACGACGTTAGATCGTTGTTGCCTTCCTACAACACAGACTTGGTTCTCAATGCTACTTAGCTAGAACCTCTCCTGAGGCGTTCACTCACACTTCTGCAAGTACTTCCATCTTCATTACAGAAGATGTGAGTTGGAAGATCTTCTACAAAGGGTGTTCTTATGTGAGCATACAGCACGTGCCTTGTGTTTTAATACAAACTTTTGGAAAATACATCCATCTTCATGAAGGTAGATGGAAGTTGGAAGGTTGTCTCTAGATGGCGCTCTCTCTTAGTGTTCTCGGCAGGGCACTTCTCTTACCGTTCAATACAGATAGTTGACAAAACTTCTCTCTCCATGCATCAGGATGCTTGAAGTGGCATTCTCTAACCAGAGGCTCGGTGCTCAGGGTTTAGGAAACCGCACTGAGTCACATGTTCCCTCACCCTTGAGCCAATGCTTCCAGGTTCATGAGAGAAAATGTGAGTTTCAGATGGTTTCCACAGAATTCTTCCCAAATGTTAAGTGTACAATCATTTCTTTATGCTGAGAAACGCACTTATCTGAATGCTTCCCACTACACGATAGAAGACATGCCTCGAAGGATCGATTTGGTAAGATCCTCTCTCGAAGCAAAGTCTCAGCCACTTTCCTTCTGCTTTCAACCCAACGTGGCAAATGTTTATGTCTACGAGAGAGAAGCCGTGGGTTGTAAGAAGCAATCGATCCAGTGTTCTCATCTCCTGTTAAGTTTATGGCACTTTCCTTAAGGTTCCACACACAGGGAAGAAATCCCTGGTTGATTCATTCGTCAGGAGGTGGGTTCGGTGTTGTAGTCTATCTACACAGATTTGGGTCTCAGAATTAACTGGACGGCCCTTTCGTTACGTGCTCGTGCACACTCTTGCCAAGGCTTCCATCTTCACCACAGGAGTGGTGAGTTGAGACGTGGTGGCTTGCAGAGTGCCCTTCTACAGAGTTAAGCAAACTGCTTTCTGTTGATGTTTTCCTCCACACTTTTACCCATGCTTCCGTTCTCATGACTGAAGATTGTGGCATGCAAGATGCTTTGTGTACGGCGTTCTTTCATAGATTTCAGTCTGTGGCACTTTCCTTATATTTCCTTACACCCCTGTGCAAACGGTTACGTATTCACGTCTGAAGACGTGAGAGGGAAGATGGCTTCGACACAGTATTCTTTCTCAAAGATTGCTTAACTACCCTTTCCTTACAAAGCTCCATCTTCACGACAGGAGTGATGAGTTGAGACATGGTGGCTGCACAGTGTTCTTCTACCACGTTAAGCAAAGTGCTTTATGTTGATGTTTTTGTACACTTTTGCACATGCTTCCGTTCTCATGACTGAAGATTGCGGGATGCAAGATGCTTTCTGTACGGCGTTCTTTCATAGATTTCAGTCTGTGGCACTTTCCTTATATTTCCTTACACCCCTGTGCAAAAGTTTTCATCTTCACATCCGAAGATGTGAGATGGAAGATGGCTTCGATACAGTGATCTTTCTCAAAGATCGGTTAACGGCCCTTTCCTTACCCTTAAATTCACACTCTGAAACAAGCTTCCATCATCGTGACAGACGGGAGGTAGAAGACACTTTGCATTCCCTCTCCTTACTGAGGGTTACGTCTATGGCATTTTCCTGAAGTTTCAACACACGTTTTGGGAAATGCGTGCGTATTCATGGGTAACGACGTTAGATCGTTGTTGCCTTCCTACAACACAGACTTGGTTCTCAATGCTACTTAGCTAGAACCTCTCCTGATGCGTTCACTCACACTTCTGCAAGTACTTCCATCTTCATTACAGAAGATGTGAGTTGGAAGATCTTCTACAAAGGGTGTTCTTATGTGAGCATACAGCACGTGCCTTGTGTTTTAATACAAACTTTTGGAAAATACATCCATCTTCATGAAGGTAGATGGAAGTTGGAAGGTTGTCTCTAGATGGCGCTCTCTCTTAGTGTTCTCGGCAGGGCACTTCTCTTACCGTTCAATACAGATAGTTGACAAAACTTCTCTCTCCATGCATCAGGATGCTTGAAGTGGCATTCTCTAACCAGAGGCTCGGTGCTCAGGGTTTAGGAAACCGCACTGAGTCACATGTTCCCTCACCCTTGAGCCAATGCTTCCAGGTTCATGAGAGAAAATGTGGTTTTCCGATGGTTTCCACGGAATTCGTTCCAAAGGTTAAGTGTAGAATCATTTCTTTATGCTGAGAAATACACTTATCTGAATGCTTCCCACTACACGTTAGAAGACATCCCTCGAAGGATCGATTTGGTAAGATCCTCTCTCGAAGCAAAGTCTCAGCCACTTTCCTTCTGCTTTCAACCCAACGTGGCAAATGTTTATGTCTACGAGAGAGAAGCCGTGGGTTGTAAGAAGCAATCGATCCAGTATTCTCATCTCCTGTTAAGTTTATGGCTCTTTCCTTAAGGTTCACACACAGGGAAGAAATCCCTGGTTGATTCATTCGTCAGGAGGTGGGTTCGGTGTTGTAGTCTATCTACACAGATTTGGGTCTCAGAATTAACTGGACGGCCCTTTCGTTACGTGCTCGTGCACACTCTTGCCAAGGCTTCCATCTTCACCACAGGAGTGGTGAGTTGAGACGTGGTGGCTTGCAGAGTGCCCTTCTACAGAGTTAAGCAAACTGCTTTCTGTTGATGTTTTCCTCCACACTTTTACCCATGCTTCCGTTCTCATGACTGAAGATTGTGGCATGCAAGATGCTTTGTGTACGGCGTTCTTTCATAGATTTCAGTCTGTGGCACTTTCCTTATATTTCCTTACACCCCTGTGCAAACGGTTACGTATTCACGTCTGAAGACGTGAGAGGGAAGATGGCTTCGACACAGTATTCTTTCTCAAAGATTGCTTAACTACCCTTTCCTTACAAAGCTCCATCTTCACGACAGGAGTGATGAGTTGAGACATGGTGGCTGCACAGTGTTCTTCTACCACGTTAAGCAAAGTGCTTTATGTTGATGTTTTTGTACACTTTTGCACATGCTTCCGTTCTCATGACTGAAGATTGCGGGATGCAAGATGCTTTCTGTACGGCGTTCTTTCATAGATTTCAGTCTGTGGCACTTTCCTTATATTTCCTTACACCCCTGTGCAAAAGTTTTCATCTTCACATCCGAAGATGTGAGATGGAAGATGGCTTTGATACAGTGATCTTTCTCAAAGATCGGTTAACGGCCCTTTCCTTACCCTTAAATTCACACTCTGAAACAAGCTTCCATCATCGTGACAGACGGGAGGTAGAAGACACTTTGCATTCCCTCTCCTTACTGAGGGTTACGTCTATGGCATTTTCCTGAAGTTTCAACACACGTTTTGGGAAATGCGTGCGTATTCATGGGTAACGACGTTAGATCGTTGTTGCCTTCCTACAACACAGACTTGGTTCTCAATGCTACTTAGCTAGAACCTCTCCTGATGCGTTCACTCACACTTCTGCAAGTACTTCCATCTTCATTACAGAAGATGTGAGTTGGAAGATCTTCTACAAAGGGTGTTCTTATGTGAGCATACAGCACGTGCCTTGTGTTTTAATACAAACTTTTGGAAAATACATCCATCTTCATGAAGGTAGATGGAAGTTGGAAGGTTGTCTCTAGATGGCGCTCTCTCAGTGTTCTCGGCAGGGCACTTCTCTTACCGTTCAATACAGATAGTTGACAAAACTTCTCTCTCCATGCATCAGGATGCTTGAAGTGGCATTCTCTAACCAGAGGCTCGGTGCTCAGGGTTTAGGAAACCGCACTGAGTCACATGTTCCCTCACCCTTGAGCCAATGCTTCCAGGTTCATGAGAGAAAATGTGAGTTTCAGATGGTTTCCACAGAATTCTTTCCAAATGTTAAGTGTACAATCATTTCTTTATGCTGAGAAACGCACTTATCTGAATGCTTCCCACTACACAAGACATGCCTCGAAGGATCGATTTGGTAAGATCCTCTCTCGAAGCAAAGTCTCAGCCACTTTCCTTCTGCTTTCAACCCAACGTGGCAAATGTTTATGTCTACGAGAGAGAAGCCGTGGGTTGTAAGAAGCAATCGATCCAGTGTTCTCATCTCCTGTTAAGTTTATGGCTCTTTCCTTAAGGTTCACACACAGGGAAGAAATCCCTGGTTGATTCATTCGTCAGGAGGTGGGTTCGGTGTTGTAGTCTATCTACACAGATTTGGGTCTCAGAATTAACTGGACGGCCCTTTCTTTACGTGCTCGTGCACACTCTTGCCAAGGCTTCCATCTTCACCACAGGAGTGGTGAGTTGAGACGTGGTGGCTTGCAGAGTGCCCTTCTACAGAGTTAAGCAAACTGCTTTCTGTTGATGTTTTCCTCCACACTTTTACCCATGCTTCCGTTCTCATGACTGAAGATTGTGGCATGCAAGATGCTTTGTGTACGGCGTTCTTTCATAGATTTCAGTCTGTGGCACTTTCCTTATATTTCCTTACACCCCTGTGCAAACGGTTACGTATTCACGTCTGAAGACGTGAGAGGGAAGATGGCTTCGACACAGTATTCTTTCTCAAAGATTGCTTAACTACCCTTTCCTTACAAAGCTCCATCTTCACGACAGGAGTGATGAGTTGAGACATGGTGGCTGCACAGTGTTCTTCTACCACGTTAAGCAAAGTGCTTTATGTTGATGTTTTTGTACACTTTTGCACATGCTTCCGTTCTCATGACTGAAGATTGCGGGATGCAAGATGCTTTCTGTACGGCGTTCTTTCATAGATTTCAGTCTGTGGCACTTTCCTTATATTTCCTTACACCCCTGTGCAAAAGTTTTCATCTTCACATCCGAAGATGTGAGATGGAAGATGGCTTCGATACAGTGATCTTTCTCAAAGATCGGTTAACGGCCCTTTCCTTACCCTTAAATTCACACTCTGAAACAAGCTTCCATCATCGTGACAGACGGGAGGTAGAAGACACTTTGCATTCCCTCTCCTTACTGAGGGTTACGTCTATGGCATTTTCCTGAAGTTTCAACACACGTTTTGGGAAATGCGTGCGTATTCATGGGTAACGACGTTAGATCGTTGTTGCCTTCCTACAACACAGACTTGGTTCTCAATGCTACTTAGCTAGAACCTCTCCTGATGCGTTCACTCACACTTCTGCAAGTACTTCCATCTTCATTACAGAAGATGTGAGTTGGAAGATCTTCTACAAAGGGTGTTCTTATGTGAGCATACAGCACGTGCCTTGTGTTTTAATACAAACTTTTGGAAAATACATCCATCTTCATGAAGGTAGATGGAAGTTGGAAGGTTGTCTCTAGATGGCGCTCTCTCAGTGTTCTCGGCAGGGCACTTCTCTTACCGTTCAATACAGATAGTTGACAAAACTTCTCTCTCCATGCATCAGGATGCTTGAAGTGGCATTCTCTAACCAGAGGCTCGGTGCTCAGGGTTTAGGAAACCGCACTGAGTCACATGTTCCCTCACCCTTGAGCCAATGCTTCCAGGTTCATGAGAGAAAATGTGAGTTTCAGATGGTTTCCACAGAATTCTTCCCAAATGTTAAGTGTACAATCATTTCTTTATGCTGAGAAACGCACTTATCTGAATGCTTCCCACTACACGATAGAAGACATGCCTCGAAGGATCGATTTGGTAAGATCCTCTCTCGAAGCAAAGTCTCAGCCACTTTCCTTCTGCTTTCAACCCAACGTGGCAAATGTTTATGTCTACGAGAGAGAAGCCGTGGGTTGTAAGAAGCAATCGATCCAGTGTTCTCATCTCCTGTTAAGTTTATGGCACTTTCCTTAAGGTTCCACACACAGGGAAGAAATCCCTGGTTGATTCATTCGTCAGGAGGTGGGTTCGGTGTTGTAGTCTATCTACACAGATTTGGGTCTCAGAATTAACTGGACGGCCCTTTCGTTACGTGCTCGTGCACACTCTTGCCAAGGCTTCCATCTTCACCACAGGAGTGGTGAGTTGAGACGTGGTGGCTTGCAGAGTGCCCTTCTACAGAGTTAAGCAAACTGCTTTCTGTTGATGTTTTCCTCCACACTTTTACCCATGCTTCCGTTCTCATGACTGAAGATTGTGGCATGCAAGATGCTTTGTGTACGGCGTTCTTTCATAGATTTCAGTCTGTGGCACTTTCCTTATATTTCCTTACACCCCTGTGCAAACGGTTACGTATTCACGTCTGAAGACGTGAGAGGGAAGATGGCTTCGACACAGTATTCTTTCTCAAAGATTGCTTAACTACCCTTTCCTTACAAAGCTCCATCTTCACGACAGGAGTGATGAGTTGAGACATGGTGGCTGCACAGTGTTCTTCTACCACGTTAAGCAAAGTGCTTTATGTTGATGTTTTTGTACACTTTTGCACATGCTTCCGTTCTCATGACTGAAGATTGCGGGATGCAAGATGCTTTCTGTACGGCGTTCTTTCATAGATTTCAGTCTGTGGCACTTTCCTTATATTTCCTTACACCCCTGTGCAAAAGTTTTCATCTTCACATCCGAAGATGTGAGATGGAAGATGGCTTCGATACAGTGATCTTTCTCAAAGATCGGTTAACGGCCCTTTCCTTACCCTTAAATTCACACTCTGAAACAAGCTTCCATCATCGTGACAGACGGGAGGTAGAAGACACTTTGCATTCCCTCTCCTTACTGAGGGTTACGTCTATGGCATTTTCCTGAAGTTTCAACACACGTTTTGGGAAATGCGTGCGTATTCATGGGTAACGACGTTAGATCGTTGTTGCCTTCCTACAACACAGACTTGGTTCTCAATGCTACTTAGCTAGAACCTCTCCTGATGCGTTCACTCACACTTCTGCAAGTACTTCCATCTTCATTACAGAAGATGTGAGTTGGAAGATCTTCTACAAAGGGTGTTCTTATGTGAGCATACAGCACGTGCCTTGTGTTTTAATACAAACTTTTGGAAAATACATCCATCTTCATGAAGGTAGATGGAAGTTGGAAGGTTGTCTCTAGATGGCGCTCTCTCTTAGTGTTCTCGGCAGGGCACTTCTCTTACCGTTCAATACAGATAGTTGACAAAACTTCTCTCTCCATGCATCAGGATGCTTGAAGTGGCATTCTCTAACCAGAGGCTCGGTGCTCAGGGTTTAGGAAACCGCACTGAGTCACATGTTCCCTCACCCTTGAGCCAATGCTTCCAGGTTCATGAGAGAAAATGTGAGTTTCAGATGGTTTCCACAGAATTCTTCCCAAATGTTAAGTGTACAATCATTTCTTTATGCTGAGAAACGCACTTATCTGAATGCTTCCCACTACACGATAGAAGACATGCCTCGAAGGATCGATTTGGTAAGATCCTCTCTCGAAGCAAAGTCTCAGCCACTTTCCTTCTGCTTTCAACCCAACGTGGCAAATGTTTATGTCTACGAGAGAGAAGCCGTGGGTTGTAAGAAGCAATCGATCCAGTGTTCTCATCTCCTGTTAAGTTTATGGCACTTTCCTTAAGGTTCCACACACAGGGAAGAAATCCCTGGTTGATTCATTCGTCAGGAGGTGGGTTCGGTGTTGTAGTCTATCTACACAGATTTGGGTCTCAGAATTAACTGGACGGCCCTTTCGTTATGTGCTCGTGCACACTCTTGCCAAGGCTTCCATCTTCACCACAGGAGTGGTGAGTTGAGACGTGGTGGCTTGCAGAGTGCCCTTCTACAGAGTTAAGCAAACTGCTTTCTGTTGATGTTTTCCTCCACACTTTTACCCATGCTTCCGTTCTCATGACTGAAGATTGTGGCATGCAAGATGCTTTGTGTACGGCGTTCTTTCATAGATTTCAGTCTGTGGCACTTTCCTTATATTTCCTTACACCCCTGTGCAAACGGTTACGTATTCACGTCTGAAGACGTGAGAGGGAAGATGGCTTCGACACAGTATTCTTTCTCAAAGATTGCTTAACTACCCTTTCCTTACAAAGCTCCATCTTCACGACAGGAGTGATGAGTTGAGACATGGTGGCTGCACAGTGTTCTTCTACCACGTTAAGCAAAGTGCTTTATGTTGATGTTTTTGTACACTTTTGCACATGCTTCCGTTCTCATGACTGAAGATTGCGGGATGCAAGATGCTTTCTGTACGGCGTTCTTTCATAGATTTCAGTCTGTGGCACTTTCCTTATATTTCCTTACACCCCTGTGCAAAAGTTTTCATCTTCACATCCGAAGATGTGAGATGGAAGATGGCTTCGATACAGTGATCTTTCTCAAAGATCGGTTAACGGCCCTTTCCTTACCCTTAAATTCACACTCTGAAACAAGCTTCCATCATCGTGACAGACGGGAGGTAGAAGACACTTTGCATTCCCTCTCCTTACTGAGGGTTACGTCTATGGCATTTTCCTGAAGTTTCAACACACGTTTTGGGAAATGCGTGCGTATTCATGGGTAACGACGTTAGATCGTTGTTGCCTTCCTACAACACAGACTTGGTTCTCAATGCTACTTAGCTAGAACCTCTCCTGATGCGTTCACTCACACTTCTGCAAGTACTTCCATCTTCATTACAGAAGATGTGAGTTGGAAGATCTTCTACAAAGGGTGTTCTTATGTGAGCATACAGCACGTGCCTTGTGTTTTAATACAAACTTTTGGAAAATACATCCATCTTCATGAAGGTAGATGGAAGTTGGAAGGTTGTCTCTAGATGGCGCTCTCTCTTAGTGTTCTCGGCAGGGCACTTCTCTTACCGTTCAATACAGATAGTTGACAAAACTTCTCTCTCCATGCATCAGGATGCTTGAAGTGGCATTCTCTAACCAGAGGCTCGGTGCTCAGGGTTTAGGAAACCGCACTGAGTCACATGTTCCCTCACCCTTGAGCCAATGCTTCCAGGTTCATGAGAGAAAATGTGGTTTTCCGATGGTTTCCACGGAATTCGTTCCAAAGGTTAAGTGTAGAATCATTTCTTTATGCTGAGAAATACACTTATCTGAATGCTTCCCACTACACGTTAGAAGACATCCCTCGAAGGATCGATTTGGTAAGATCCTCTCTCGAAGCAAAGTCTCAGCCACTTTCCTTCTGCTTTCAACCCAACGTGGCAAATGTTTATGTCTACGAGAGAGAAGCCGTGGGTTGTAAGAAGCAATCGATCCAGTATTCTCATCTCCTGTTAAGTTTATGGCTCTTTCCTTAAGGTTCACACACAGGGAAGAAATCCCTGGTTGATTCATTCGTCAGGAGGTGGGTTCGGTGTTGTAGTCTATCTACACAGATTTGGGTCTCAGAATTAACTGGACGGCCCTTTCGTTACGTGCTCGTGCACACTCTTGCCAAGGCTTCCATCTTCACCACAGGAGTGGTGAGTTGAGACGTGGTGGCTTGCAGAGTGCCCTTCTACAGAGTTAAGCAAACTGCTTTCTGTTGATGTTTTCCTCCACACTTTTACCCATGCTTCCGTTCTCATGACTGAAGATTGTGGCATGCAAGATGCTTTGTGTACGGCGTTCTTTCATAGATTTCAGTCTGTGGCACTTTCCTTATATTTCCTTACACCCCTGTGCAAACGGTTACGTATTCACGTCTGAAGACGTGAGAGGGAAGATGGCTTCGACACAGTATTCTTTCTCAAAGATTGCTTAACTACCCTTTCCTTACAAAGCTCCATCTTCACGACAGGAGTGATGAGTTGAGACATGGTGGCTGCACAGTGTTCTTCTACCACGTTAAGCAAAGTGCTTTATGTTGATGTTTTTGTACACTTTTGCACATGCTTCCGTTCTCATGACTGAAGATTGCGGGATGCAAGATGCTTTCTGTACGGCGTTCTTTCATAGATTTCAGTCTGTGGCACTTTCCTTATATTTCCTTACACCCCTGTGCAAAAGTTTTCATCTTCACATCCGAAGATGTGAGATGGAAGATGGCTTCGATACAGTGATCTTTCTCAAAGATCGGTTAACGGCCCTTTCCTTACCCTTAAATTCACACTCTGAAACAAGCTTCCATCATCGTGACAGACGGGAGGTAGAAGACACTTTGCATTCCCTCTCCTTACTGAGGGTTACGTCTATGGCATTTTCCTGAAGTTTCAACACACGTTTTGGGAAATGCGTGCGTATTCATGGGTAACGACGTTAGATCGTTGTTGCCTTCCTACAACACAGACTTGGTTCTCAATGCTACTTAGCTAGAACCTCTCCTGATGCGTTCACTCACACTTCTGCAAGTACTTCCATCTTCATTACAGAAGATGTGAGTTGGAAGATCTTCTACAAAGGGTGTTCTTATGTGAGCATACAGCACGTGCCTTGTGTTTTAATACAAACTTTTGGAAAATACATCCATCTTCATGAAGGTAGATGGAAGTTGGAAGGTTGTCTCTAGATGGCGCTCTCTCTTAGTGTTCTCGGCAGGGCACTTCTCTTACCGTTCAATACAGATAGTTGACAAAACTTCTCTCTCCATGCATCAGGATGCTTGAAGTGGCATTCTCTAACCAGAGGCTCGGTGCTCAGGGTTTAGGAAACCGCACTGAGTCACATGTTCCCTCACCCTTGAGCCAATGCTTCCAGGTTCATGAGAGAAAATGTGAGTTTCAGATGGTTTCCACAGAATTCTTCCCAAATGTTAAGTGTACAATCATTTCTTTATGCTGAGAAACGCACTTATCTGAATGCTTCCCACTACACGATAGAAGACATGCCTCGAAGGATCGATTTGGTAAGATCCTCTCTCGAAGCAAAGTCTCAGCCACTTTCCTTCTGCTTTCAACCCAACGTGGCAAATGTTTATGTCTACGAGAGAGAAGCCGTGGGTTGTAAGAAGCAATCGATCCAGTGTTCTCATCTCCTGTTAAGTTTATGGCACTTTCCTTAAGGTTCCACACACAGGGAAGAAATCCCTGGTTGATTCATTCGTCAGGAGGTGGGTTCGGTGTTGTAGTCTATCTACACAGATTTGGGTCTCAGAATTAACTGGACGGCCCTTTCGTTACGTGCTCGTGCACACTCTTGCCAAGGCTTCCATCTTCACCACAGGAGTGGTGAGTTGAGACGTGGTGGCTTGCAGAGTGCCCTTCTACAGAGTTAAGCAAACTGCTTTCTGTTGATGTTTTCCTCCACACTTTTACCCATGCTTCCGTTCTCATGACTGAAGATTGTGGCATGCAAGATGCTTTGTGTACGGCGTTCTTTCATAGATTTCAGTCTGTGGCACTTTCCTTATATTTCCTTACACCCCTGTGCAAACGGTTACGTATTCACGTCTGAAGACGTGAGAGGGAAGATGGCTTCGACACAGTATTCTTTCTCAAAGATTGCTTAACTACCCTTTCCTTACAAAGCTCCATCTTCACGACAGGAGTGATGAGTTGAGACATGGTGGCTGCACAGTGTTCTTCTACCACGTTAAGCAAAGTGCTTTATGTTGATGTTTTTGTACACTTTTGCACATGCTTCCGTTCTCATGACTGAAGATTGCGGGATGCAAGATGCTTTCTGTACGGCGTTCTTTCATAGATTTCAGTCTGTGGCACTTTCCTTATATTTCCTTACACCCCTGTGCAAAAGTTTTCATCTTCACATCCGAAGATGTGAGATGGAAGATGGCTTCGATACAGTGATCTTTCTCAAAGATCGGTTAACGGCCCTTTCCTTACCCTTAAATTCACACTCTGAAACAAGCTTCCATCATCGTGACAGACGGGAGGTAGAAGACACTTTGCATTCCCTCTCCTTACTGAGGGTTACGTCTATGGCATTTTCCTGAAGTTTCAACACACGTTTTGGGAAATGCGTGCGTATTCATGGGTAACGACGTTAGATCGTTGTTGCCTTCCTACAACACAGACTTGGTTCTCAATGCTACTTAGCTAGAACCTCTCCTGAGGCGTTCACTCACACTTCTGCAAGTACTTCCATCTTCATTACAGAAGATGTGAGTTGGAAGATCTTCTACAAAGGGTGTTCTTATGTGAGCATACAGCACGTGCCTTGTGTTTTAATACAAACTTTTGGAAAATACATCCATCTTCATGAAGGTAGATGGAAGTTGGAAGGTTGTCTCTAGATGGCGCTCTCTCTTAGTGTTCTCGGCAGGGCACTTCTCTTACCGTTCAATACAGATAGTTGACAAAACTTCTCTCTCCATGCATCAGGATGCTTGAAGTGGCATTCTCTAACCAGAGGCTCGGTGCTCAGGGTTTAGGAAACCGCACTGAGTCACATGTTCCCTCACCCTTGAGCCAATGCTTCCAGGTTCATGAGAGAAAATGTGAGTTTCAGATGGTTTCCACAGAATTCTTCCCAAATGTTAAGTGTACAATCATTTCTTTATGCTGAGAAACGCACTTATCTGAATGCTTCCCACTACACGATAGAAGACATGCCTCGAAGGATCGATTTGGTAAGATCCTCTCTCGAAGCAAAGTCTCAGCCACTTTCCTTCTGCTTTCAACCCAACGTGGCAAATGTTTATGTCTACGAGAGAGAAGCCGTGGGTTGTAAGAAGCAATCGATCCAGTGTTCTCATCTCCTGTTAAGTTTATGGCACTTTCCTTAAGGTTCCACACACAGGGAAGAAATCCCTGGTTGATTCATTCGTCAGGAGGTGGGTTCGGTGTTGTAGTCTATCTACACAGATTTGGGTCTCAGAATTAACTGGACGGCCCTTTCGTTACGTGCTCGTGCACACTCTTGCCAAGGCTTCCATCTTCACCACAGGAGTGGTGAGTTGAGACGTGGTGGCTTGCAGAGTGCCCTTCTACAGAGTTAAGCAAACTGCTTTCTGTTGATGTTTTCCTCCACACTTTTACCCATGCTTCCGTTCTCATGACTGAAGATTGTGGCATGCAAGATGCTTTGTGTACGGCGTTCTTTCATAGATTTCAGTCTGTGGCACTTTCCTTATATTTCCTTACACCCCTGTGCAAACGGTTACGTATTCACGTCTGAAGACGTGAGAGGGAAGATGGCTTCGACACAGTATTCTTTCTCAAAGATTGCTTAACTACCCTTTCCTTACAAAGCTCCATCTTCACGACAGGAGTGATGAGTTGAGACATGGTGGCTGCACAGTGTTCTTCTACCACGTTAAGCAAAGTGCTTTATGTTGATGTTTTTGTACACTTTTGCACATGCTTCCGTTCTCATGACTGAAGATTGCGGGATGCAAGATGCTTTCTGTACGGCGTTCTTTCATAGATTTCAGTCTGTGGCACTTTCCTTATATTTCCTTACACCCCTGTGCAAAAGTTTTCATCTTCACATCCGAAGATGTGAGATGGAAGATGGCTTCGATACAGTGATCTTTCTCAAAGATCGGTTAACGGCCCTTTCCTTACCCTTAAATTCACACTCTGAAACAAGCTTCCATCATCGTGACAGACGGGAGGTAGAAGACACTTTGCATTCCCTCTCCTTACTGAGGGTTACGTCTATGGCATTTTCCTGAAGTTTCAACACACGTTTTGGGAAATGCGTGCGTATTCATGGGTAACGACGTTAGATCGTTGTTGCCTTCCTACAACACAGACTTGGTTCTCAATGCTACTTAGCTAGAACCTCTCCTGATGCGTTCACTCACACTTCTGCAAGTACTTCCATCTTCATTACAGAAGATGTGAGTTGGAAGATCTTCTACAAAGGGTGTTCTTATGTGAGCATACAGCACGTGCCTTGTGTTTTAATACAAACTTTTGGAAAATACATCCATCTTCATGAAGGTAGATGGAAGTTGGAAGGTTGTCTCTAGATGGCGCTCTCTCTTAGTGTTCTCGGCAGGGCACTTCTCTTACCGTTCAATACAGATAGTTGACAAAACTTCTCTCTCCATGCATCAGGATGCTTGAAGTGGCATTCTCTAACCAGAGGCTCGGTGCTCAGGGTTTAGGAAACCGCACTGAGTCACATGTTCCCTCACCCTTGAGCCAATGCTTCCAGGTTCATGAGAGAAAATGTGAGTTTCAGATGGTTTCCACAGAATTCTTCCCAAATGTTAAGTGTACAATCATTTCTTTATGCTGAGAAACGCACTTATCTGAATGCTTCCCACTACACGATAGAAGACATGCCTCGAAGGATCGATTTGGTAAGATCCTCTCTCGAAGCAAAGTCTCAGCCACTTTCCTTCTGCTTTCAACCCAACGTGGCAAATGTTTATGTCTACGAGAGAGAAGCCGTGGGTTGTAAGAAGCAATCGATCCAGTGTTCTCATCTCCTGTTAAGTTTATGGCACTTTCCTTAAGGTTCCACACACAGGGAAGAAATCCCTGGTTGATTCATTCGTCAGGAGGTGGGTTCGGTGTTGTAGTCTATCTACACAGATTTGGGTCTCAGAATTAACTGGACGGCCCTTTCGTTATGTGCTCGTGCACACTCTTGCCAAGGCTTCCATCTTCACCACAGGAGTGGTGAGTTGAGACGTGGTGGCTTGCAGAGTGCCCTTCTACAGAGTTAAGCAAACTGCTTTCTGTTGATGTTTTCCTCCACACTTTTACCCATGCTTCCGTTCTCATGACTGAAGATTGTGGCATGCAAGATGCTTTGTGTACGGCGTTCTTTCATAGATTTCAGTCTGTGGCACTTTCCTTATATTTCCTTACACCCCTGTGCAAACGGTTACGTATTCACGTCTGAAGACGTGAGAGGGAAGATGGCTTCGACACAGTATTCTTTCTCAAAGATTGCTTAACTACCCTTTCCTTACAAAGCTCCATCTTCACGACAGGAGTGATGAGTTGAGACATGGTGGCTGCACAGTGTTCTTCTACCACGTTAAGCAAAGTGCTTTATGTTGATGTTTTTGTACACTTTTGCACATGCTTCCGTTCTCATGACTGAAGATTGCGGGATGCAAGATGCTTTCTGTACGGCGTTCTTTCATAGATTTCAGTCTGTGGCACTTTCCTTATATTTCCTTACACCCCTGTGCAAAAGTTTTCATCTTCACATCCGAAGATGTGAGATGGAAGATGGCTTCGATACAGTGATCTTTCTCAAAGATCGGTTAACGGCCCTTTCCTTACCCTTAAATTCACACTCTGAAACAAGCTTCCATCATCGTGACAGACGGGAGGTAGAAGACACTTTGCATTCCCTCTCCTTACTGAGGGTTACGTCTATGGCATTTTCCTGAAGTTTCAACACACGTTTTGGGAAATGCGTGCGTATTCATGGGTAACGACGTTAGATCGTTGTTGCCTTCCTACAACACAGACTTGGTTCTCAATGCTACTTAGCTAGAACCTCTCCTGATGCGTTCACTCACACTTCTGCAAGTACTTCCATCTTCATTACAGAAGATGTGAGTTGGAAGATCTTCTACAAAGGGTGTTCTTATGTGAGCATACAGCACGTGCCTTGTGTTTTAATACAAACTTTTGGAAAATACATCCATCTTCATGAAGGTAGATGGAAGTTGGAAGGTTGTCTCTAGATGGCGCTCTCTCTTAGTGTTCTCGGCAGGGCACTTCTCTTACCGTTCAATACAGATAGTTGACAAAACTTCTCTCTCCATGCATCAGGATGCTTGAAGTGGCATTCTCTAACCAGAGGCTCGGTGCTCAGGGTTTAGGAAACCGCACTGAGTCACATGTTCCCTCACCCTTGAGCCAATGCTTCCAGGTTCATGAGAGAAAATGTGAGTTTCAGATGGTTTCCACAGAATTCTTTCCAAATGTTAAGTGTACAATCATTTCTTTATGCTGAGAAACGCACTTATCTGAATGCTTCCCACTACACGATAGAAGACATGCCTCGAAGGATCGATTTGGTAAGATCCTCTCTCGAAGCAAAGTCTCAGCCACTTTCCTTCTGCTTTCAACCCAACGTGGCAAATGTTTATGTCTACGAGAGAGAAGCCGTGGGTTGTAAGAAGCAATCGATCCAGTGTTCTCATCTCCTGTTAAGTTTATGGCACTTTCCTTAATGTTCACACACAGGGAAGAAATCCCTGGTTGATTCATTCGTCAGGAGGTGGGTTCGGTGTTGTAGTCTATCTACACAGATTTGGGTCTCAGAATTAACTGGACGGCCCTTTCGTTACGTGCTCGTGCACACTCTTGCCAAGGCTTCCATCTTCACCACAGGAGTGGTGAGTTGAGACGTGGTGGCTTGCAGAGTGCCCTTCTACAGAGTTAAGCAAACTGCTTTCTGTTGATGTTTTCCTCCACACTTTTACCCATGCTTCCGTTCTCATGACTGAAGATTGTGGGATGCAAGATGCTTTGTGTATGGCGTTCTTTCATAGATTTCAGTCTGTGGCACTTTCCTTATATTTCCTTACACCGCTGAGCAAAAGGTTTCATAGTCACGTCCGAAGACGTGAGAGGGAAGATGGCTTCGATATTGTTTTATTTATCAAGGATTGGTTAACAGCACATTCCTTTGCACTTTAATTCACACTCTGAAACATGCTTCCATCATCACGACAGACGATCTGAGTTGGAATACCATTTGCTTACACTCTTCTTACTGAGAGTTTCTTCTATGGCAGTTTTTTATCGCTTTTTTATCGCTTTTTTATCGCTTTTTATCGTTGACACGTACAGGGAAACGCGTGTTTATTCATGGTTCACGATATTAAATCGATGTTGCCTTCCTACAACACAGACTTGGTTCTCACAGCTGCTAAGCTAGAACCTCTCCTGATGCGTTCCCTAACACTTCTGCAAGTTCGTCTGTGTTCATTTTAGAAGATGTGAGTTGGGATGATCTTTTCCAAAGGGTGTTCTTAAGTGATCCTATGCACCTTCCTTGTGTTTTCATGCACACTTTTGAAAAATACCGCCATCCTCATGAAGGTAGATGGGATTTGGAAGGTTTTCTCTAATGTGCTCTTTTTTAGTGTTCAGCGAAGGACACTTCTCTTACTGTTCATCACACATAACTGAGAAAGCTTCTCTCTCCGTGCATCAGGCTGCTTGAAGTGGCATTCTCTATCCAGATGCTCGGTGCTCAGGGTTTAGGAAACCGCACTGAGTCACATGTTCCCTCACCCTTGAGCCAATGCTTCCAGGTTCATGAGAGAAAATGTGGTTTTCCGATGGTTTCCACGGAATTCGTTCCAAAGGTTAAGTGTACAATCATTTTTTATGCTGAGAAATACACTTATCTGAATGCTTCCCACTACACGTTAGAAGACGTCCCTCGAAGGATCGATTTGGTAAGATCCTCTCTCGAAGCAAAGTCTCAGCCACTTTCCTTCTGCTTTCAACCCAACGTGGCAAATGTTTATGTCTACGAGAGAGAAGCCGTGGGTTGTAAGAAGCAATCGATCCAGTGTTCTCATCTCCTGTTAAGTTTATGGCTCTTTCCTTAAGGTTCACACACAGGGAAGAAATCCCTGGTTGATTCATTCGTCAGGAGGTGGGTTCGGTGTTGTAGTCTATCTACACAGATTTGGGTCTCAGAATTAACTGGACGGCCCTTTCGTTACGTGCTCGTGCACACTCTTGCCAAGGCTTCCATCTTCACCACAGGAGTGGTGAGTTGAGACGTGGTGGCTTGCAGAGTGCCCTTCTACAGAGTTAAGCAAACTGCTTTCTGTTGATGTTTTCCTCCACACTTTTACCCATGCTTCCGTTCTCATGACTGAAGATTGTGGCATGCAAGATGCTTTGTGTACGGCGTTCTTTCATAGATTTCAGTCTGTGGCACTTTCCTTATATTTCCTTACACCCCTGTGCAAACGGTTACGTATTCACGTCTGAAGACGTGAGAGGGAAGATGGCTTCGACACAGTATTCTTTCTCAAAGATTGCTTAACTACCCTTTCCTTACAAAGCTCCATCTTCACGACAGGAGTGATGAGTTGAGACATGGTGGCTGCACAGTGTTCTTCTACCACGTTAAGCAAAGTGCTTTATGTTGATGTTTTTGTACACTTTTGCACATGCTTCCGTTCTCATGACTGAAGATTGCGGGATGCAAGATGCTTTCTGTACGGCGTTCTTTCATAGATTTCAGTCTGTGGCACTTTCCTTATATTTCCTTACACCCCTGTGCAAAAGTTTTCATCTTCACATCCGAAGATGTGAGATGGAAGATGGCTTCGATACAGTGATCTTTCTCAAAGATCGGTTAACGGCCCTTTCCTTACCCTTAAATTCACACTCTGAAACAAGCTTCCATCATCGTGACAGACGGGAGGTAGAAGACACTTTGCATTCCCTCTCCTTACTGAGGGTTACGTCTATGGCATTTTCCTGAAGTTTCAACACACGTTTTGGGAAATGCGTGCGTATTCATGGGTAACGACGTTAGATCGTTGTTGCCTTCCTACAACACAGACTTGGTTCTCAATGCTACTTAGCTAGAACCTCTCCTGATGCGTTCACTCACACTTCTGCAAGTACTTCCATCTTCATTACAGAAGATGTGAGTTGGAAGATCTTCTACAAAGGGTGTTCTTATGTGAGCATACAGCACGTGCCTTGTGTTTTAATACAAACTTTTGGAAAATACATCCATCTTCATGAAGGTAGATGGAAGTTGGAAGGTTGTCTCTAGATGGCGCTCTCTCTTAGTGTTCTCGGCAGGGCACTTCTCTTACCGTTCAATACAGATAGTTGACAAAACTTCTCTCTCCATGCATCAGGATGCTTGAAGTGGCATTCTCTAACCAGAGGCTCGGTGCTCAGGGTTTAGGAAACCGCACTGAGTCACATGTTCCCTCACCCTTGAGCCAATGCTTCCAGGTTCATGAGAGAAAATGTGAGTTTCAGATGGTTTCCACAGAATTCTTCCCAAATGTTAAGTGTACAATCATTTCTTTATGCTGAGAAACGCACTTATCTGAATGCTTCCCACTACACGATAGAAGACATGCCTCGAAGGATCGATTTGGTAAGATCCTCTCTCGAAGCAAAGTCTCAGCCACTTTCCTTCTGCTTTCAACCCAACGTGGCAAATGTTTATGTCTACGAGAGAGAAGCCGTGGGTTGTAAGAAGCAATCGATCCAGTGTTCTCATCTCCTGTTAAGTTTATGGCACTTTCCTTAAGGTTCCACACACAGGGAAGAAATCCCTGGTTGATTCATTCGTCAGGAGGTGGGTTCGGTGTTGTAGTCTATCTACACAGATTTGGGTCTCAGAATTAACTGGACGGCCCTTTCGTTACGTGCTCGTGCACACTCTTGCCAAGGCTTCCATCTTCACCACAGGAGTGGTGAGTTGAGACGTGGTGGCTTGCAGAGTGCCCTTCTACAGAGTTAAGCAAACTGCTTTCTGTTGATGTTTTCCTCCACACTTTTACCCATGCTTCCGTTCTCATGACTGAAGATTGTGGCATGCAAGATGCTTTGTGTACGGCGTTCTTTCATAGATTTCAGTCTGTGGCACTTTCCTTATATTTCCTTACACCCCTGTGCAAACGGTTACGTATTCACGTCTGAAGACGTGAGAGGGAAGATGGCTTCGACACAGTATTCTTTCTCAAAGATTGCTTAACTACCCTTTCCTTACAAAGCTCCATCTTCACGACAGGAGTGATGAGTTGAGACATGGTGGCTGCACAGTGTTCTTCTACCACGTTAAGCAAAGTGCTTTATGTTGATGTTTTTGTACACTTTTGCACATGCTTCCGTTCTCATGACTGAAGATTGCGGGATGCAAGATGCTTTCTGTACGGCGTTCTTTCATAGATTTCAGTCTGTGGCACTTTCCTTATATTTCCTTACACCCCTGTGCAAAAGTTTTCATCTTCACATCCGAAGATGTGAGATGGAAGATGGCTTCGATACAGTGATCTTTCTCAAAGATCGGTTAACGGCCCTTTCCTTACCCTTAAATTCACACTCTGAAACAAGCTTCCATCATCGTGACAGACGGGAGGTAGAAGACACTTTGCATTCCCTCTCCTTACTGAGGGTTACGTCTATGGCATTTTCCTGAAGTTTCAACACACGTTTTGGGAAATGCGTGCGTATTCATGGGTAACGACGTTAGATCGTTGTTGCCTTCCTACAACACAGACTTGGTTCTCAATGCTACTTAGCTAGAACCTCTCCTGATGCGTTCACTCACACTTCTGCAAGTACTTCCATCTTCATTACAGAAGATGTGAGTTGGAAGATCTTCTACAAAGGGTGTTCTTATGTGAGCATACAGCACGTGCCTTGTGTTTTAATACAAACTTTTGGAAAATACATCCATCTTCATGAAGGTAGATGGAAGTTGGAAGGTTGTCTCTAGATGGCGCTCTCTCTTAGTGTTCTCGGCAGGGCACTTCTCTTACCGTTCAATACAGATAGTTGACAAAACTTCTCTCTCCATGCATCAGGATGCTTGAAGTGGCATTCTCTAACCAGAGGCTCGGTGCTCAGGGTTTAGGAAACCGCACTGAGTCACATGTTCCCTCACCCTTGAGCCAATGCTTCCAGGTTCATGAGAGAAAATGTGAGTTTCAGATGGTTTCCACAGAATTCTTCCCAAATGTTAAGTGTACAATCATTTCTTTATGCTGAGAAACGCACTTATCTGAATGCTTCCCACTACACGATAGAAGACATGCCTCGAAGGATCGATTTGGTAAGATCCTCTCTCGAAGCAAAGTCTCAGCCACTTTCCTTCTGCTTTCAACCCAACGTGGCAAATGTTTATGTCTACGAGAGAGAAGCCGTGGGTTGTAAGAAGCAATCGATCCAGTGTTCTCATCTCCTGTTAAGTTTATGGCACTTTCCTTAAGGTTCCACACACAGGGAAGAAATCCCTGGTTGATTCATTCGTCAGGAGGTGGGTTCGGTGTTGTAGTCTATCTACACAGATTTGGGTCTCAGAATTAACTGGACGGCCCTTTCGTTACGTGCTCGTGCACACTCTTGCCAAGGCTTCCATCTTCACCACAGGAGTGGTGAGTTGAGACGTGGTGGCTTGCAGAGTGCCCTTCTACAGAGTTAAGCAAACTGCTTTCTGTTGATGTTTTCCTCCACACTTTTACCCATGCTTCCGTTCTCATGACTGAAGATTGTGGCATGCAAGATGCTTTGTGTACGGCGTTCTTTCATAGATTTCAGTCTGTGGCACTTTCCTTATATTTCCTTACACCCCTGTGCAAACGGTTACGTATTCACGTCTGAAGACGTGAGAGGGAAGATGGCTTCGACACAGTATTCTTTCTCAAAGATTGCTTAACTACCCTTTCCTTACAAAGCTCCATCTTCACGACAGGAGTGATGAGTTGAGACATGGTGGCTGCACAGTGTTCTTCTACCACGTTAAGCAAAGTGCTTTATGTTGATGTTTTTGTACACTTTTGCACATGCTTCCGTTCTCATGACTGAAGATTGCGGGATGCAAGATGCTTTCTGTACGGCGTTCTTTCATAGATTTCAGTCTGTGGCACTTTCCTTATATTTCCTTACACCCCTGTGCAAAAGTTTTCATCTTCACATCCGAAGATGTGAGATGGAAGATGGCTTTGATACAGTGATCTTTCTCAAAGATCGGTTAACGGCCCTTTCCTTACCCTTAAATTCACACTCTGAAACAAGCTTCCATCATCGTGACAGACGGGAGGTAGAAGACACTTTGCATTCCCTCTCCTTACTGAGGGTTACGTCTATGGCATTTTCCTGAAGTTTCAACACACGTTTTGGGAAATGCGTGCGTATTCATGGGTAACGACGTTAGATCGTTGTTGCCTTCCTACAACACAGACTTGGTTCTCAATGCTACTTAGCTAGAACCTCTCCTGATGCGTTCACTCACACTTCTGCAAGTACTTCCATCTTCATTACAGAAGATGTGAGTTGGAAGATCTTCTACAAAGGGTGTTCTTATGTGAGCATACAGCACGTGCCTTGTGTTTTAATACAAACTTTTGGAAAATACATCCATCTTCATGAAGGTAGATGGAAGTTGGAAGGTTGTCTCTAGATGGCGCTCTCTCTTAGTGTTCTCGGCAGGGCACTTCTCTTACCGTTCAATACAGATAGTTGACAAAACTTCTCTCTCCATGCATCAGGATGCTTGAAGTGGCATTCTCTAACCAGAGGCTCGGTGCTCAGGGTTTAGGAAACCGCACTGAGTCACATGTTCCCTCACCCTTGAGCCAATGCTTCCAGGTTCATGAGAGAAAATGTGAGTTTCAGATGGTTTCCACAGAATTCTTTCCAAATGTTAAGTGTACAATCATTTCTTTATGCTGAGAAACGCACTTATCTGAATGCTTCCCACTACACGATAGAAGACATGCCTCGAAGGATCGATTTGGTAAGATCCTCTCTCGAAGCAAAGTCTCAGCCACTTTCCTTCTGCTTTCAACCCAACGTGGCAAATGTTTATGTCTACGAGAGAGAAGCCGTGGGTTGTAAGAAGCAATCGATCCAGTGTTCTCATCTCCTGTTAAGTTTATGGCACTTTCCTTAATGTTCACACACAGGGAAGAAATCCCTGGTTGATTCATTCGTCAGGAGGTGGGTTCGGTGTTGTAGTCTATCTACACAGATTTGGGTCTCAGAATTAACTGGACGGCCCTTTCGTTACGTGCTCGTGCACACTCTTGCCAAGGCTTCCATCTTCACCACAGGAGTGGTGAGTTGAGACGTGGTGGCTTGCAGAGTGCCCTTCTACAGAGTTAAGCAAACTGCTTTCTGTTGATGTTTTCCTCCACACTTTTACCCATGCTTCCGTTCTCATGACTGAAGATTGTGGGATGCAAGATGCTTTGTGTATGGCGTTCTTTCATAGATTTCAGTCTGTGGCACTTTCCTTATATTTCCTTACACCGCTGAGCAAAAGGTTTCATAGTCACGTCCGAAGACGTGAGAGGGAAGATGGCTTCGATATTGTTTTATTTATCAAGGATTGGTTAACAGCACATTCCTTTGCACTTTAATTCACACTCTGAAACATGCTTCCATCATCACGACAGACGATCTGAGTTGGAATACCATTTGCTTACACTCTTCTTACTGAGAGTTTCTTCTATGGCAGTTTTTTATCGCTTTTTTATCGCTTTTTTATCGCTTTTTATCGTTGACACGTACAGGGAAACGCGTGTTTATTCATGGTTCACGATATTAAATCGATGTTGCCTTCCTACAACACAGACTTGGTTCTCACAGCTGCTAAGCTAGAACCTCTCCTGATGCGTTCCCTAACACTTCTGCAAGTTCGTCTGTGTTCATTTTAGAAGATGTGAGTTGGGATGATCTTTTCCAAAGGGTGTTCTTAAGTGATCCTATGCACCTTCCTTGTGTTTTCATGCACACTTTTGAAAAATACCGCCATCCTCATGAAGGTAGATGGGATTTGGAAGGTTTTCTCTAATGTGCTCTTTTTTAGTGTTCAGCGAAGGACACTTCTCTTACTGTTCATCACACATAACTGAGAAAGCTTCTCTCTCCGTGCATCAGGCTGCTTGAAGTGGCATTCTCTATCCAGATGCTCGGTGCTCAGGGTTTAGGAAACCGCACTGAGTCACATGTTCCCTCACCCTTGAGCCAATGCTTCCAGGTTCATGAGAGAAAATGTGGTTTTCCGATGGTTTCCACGGAATTCGTTCCAAAGGTTAAGTGTACAATCATTTTTTATGCTGAGAAATACACTTATCTGAATGCTTCCCACTACACGTTAGAAGACGTCCCTCGAAGGATCGATTTGGTAAGATCCTCTCTCGAAGCAAAGTCTCAGCCACTTTCCTTCTGCTTTCAACCCAACGTGGCAAATGTTTATGTCTACGAGAGAGAAGCCGTGGGTTGTAAGAAGCAATCGATCCAGTGTTCTCATCTCCTGTTAAGTTTATGGCTCTTTCCTTAAGGTTCACACACAGGGAAGAAATCCCTGGTTGATTCATTCGTCAGGAGGTGGGTTCGGTGTTGTAGTCTATCTACACAGATTTGGGTCTCAGAATTAACTGGACGGCCCTTTCGTTACGTGCTCGTGCACACTCTTGCCAAGGCTTCCATCTTCACCACAGGAGTGGTGAGTTGAGACGTGGTGGCTTGCAGAGTGCCCTTCTACAGAGTTAAGCAAACTGCTTTCTGTTGATGTTTTCCTCCACACTTTTACCCATGCTTCCGTTCTCATGACTGAAGATTGTGGCATGCAAGATGCTTTGTGTACGGCGTTCTTTCATAGATTTCAGTCTGTGGCACTTTCCTTATATTTCCTTACACCCCTGTGCAAACGGTTACGTATTCACGTCTGAAGACGTGAGAGGGAAGATGGCTTCGACACAGTATTCTTTCTCAAAGATTGCTTAACTACCCTTTCCTTACAAAGCTCCATCTTCACGACAGGAGTGATGAGTTGAGACATGGTGGCTGCACAGTGTTCTTCTACCACGTTAAGCAAAGTGCTTTATGTTGATGTTTTTGTACACTTTTGCACATGCTTCCGTTCTCATGACTGAAGATTGCGGGATGCAAGATGCTTTCTGTACGGCGTTCTTTCATAGATTTCAGTCTGTGGCACTTTCCTTATATTTCCTTACACCCCTGTGCAAAAGTTTTCATCTTCACATCCGAAGATGTGAGATGGAAGATGGCTTCGATACAGTGATCTTTCTCAAAGATCGGTTAACGGCCCTTTCCTTACCCTTAAATTCACACTCTGAAACAAGCTTCCATCATCGTGACAGACGGGAGGTAGAAGACACTTTGCATTCCCTCTCCTTACTGAGGGTTACGTCTATGGCATTTTCCTGAAGTTTCAACACACGTTTTGGGAAATGCGTGCGTATTCATGGGTAACGACGTTAGATCGTTGTTGCCTTCCTACAACACAGACTTGGTTCTCAATGCTACTTAGCTAGAACCTCTCCTGATGCGTTCACTCACACTTCTGCAAGTACTTCCATCTTCATTACAGAAGATGTGAGTTGGAAGATCTTCTACAAAGGGTGTTCTTATGTGAGCATACAGCACGTGCCTTGTGTTTTAATACAAACTTTTGGAAAATACATCCATCTTCATGAAGGTAGATGGAAGTTGGAAGGTTGTCTCTAGATGGCGCTCTCTCAGTGTTCTCGGCAGGGCACTTCTCTTACCGTTCAATACAGATAGTTGACAAAACTTCTCTCTCCATGCATCAGGATGCTTGAAGTGGCATTCTCTAACCAGAGGCTCGGTGCTCAGGGTTTAGGAAACCGCACTGAGTCACATGTTCCCTCACCCTTGAGCCAATGCTTCCAGGTTCATGAGAGAAAATGTGAGTTTCAGATGGTTTCCACAGAATTCTTCCCAAATGTTAAGTGTACAATCATTTCTTTATGCTGAGAAACGCACTTATCTGAATGCTTCCCACTACACGATAGAAGACATGCCTCGAAGGATCGATTTGGTAAGATCCTCTCTCGAAGCAAAGTCTCAGCCACTTTCCTTCTGCTTTCAACCCAACGTGGCAAATGTTTATGTCTACGAGAGAGAAGCCGTGGGTTGTAAGAAGCAATCGATCCAGTGTTCTCATCTCCTGTTAAGTTTATGGCACTTTCCTTAAGGTTCCACACACAGGGAAGAAATCCCTGGTTGATTCATTCGTCAGGAGGTGGGTTCGGTGTTGTAGTCTATCTACACAGATTTGGGTCTCAGAATTAACTGGACGGCCCTTTCGTTACGTGCTCGTGCACACTCTTGCCAAGGCTTCCATCTTCACCACAGGAGTGGTGAGTTGAGACGTGGTGGCTTGCAGAGTGCCCTTCTACAGAGTTAAGCAAACTGCTTTCTGTTGATGTTTTCCTCCACACTTTTACCCATGCTTCCGTTCTCATGACTGAAGATTGTGGCATGCAAGATGCTTTGTGTACGGCGTTCTTTCATAGATTTCAGTCTGTGGCACTTTCCTTATATTTCCTTACACCCCTGTGCAAACGGTTACGTATTCACGTCTGAAGACGTGAGAGGGAAGATGGCTTCGACACAGTATTCTTTCTCAAAGATTGCTTAACTACCCTTTCCTTACAAAGCTCCATCTTCACGACAGGAGTGATGAGTTGAGACATGGTGGCTGCACAGTGTTCTTCTACCACGTTAAGCAAAGTGCTTTATGTTGATGTTTTTGTACACTTTTGCACATGCTTCCGTTCTCATGACTGAAGATTGCGGGATGCAAGATGCTTTCTGTACGGCGTTCTTTCATAGATTTCAGTCTGTGGCACTTTCCTTATATTTCCTTACACCCCTGTGCAAAAGTTTTCATCTTCACATCCGAAGATGTGAGATGGAAGATGGCTTCGATACAGTGATCTTTCTCAAAGATCGGTTAACGGCCCTTTCCTTACCCTTAAATTCACACTCTGAAACAAGCTTCCATCATCGTGACAGACGGGAGGTAGAAGACACTTTGCATTCCCTCTCCTTACTGAGGGTTACGTCTATGGCATTTTCCTGAAGTTTCAACACACGTTTTGGGAAATGCGTGCGTATTCATGGGTAACGACGTTAGATCGTTGTTGCCTTCCTACAACACAGACTTGGTTCTCAATGCTACTTAGCTAGAACCTCTCCTGATGCGTTCACTCACACTTCTGCAAGTACTTCCATCTTCATTACAGAAGATGTGAGTTGGAAGATCTTCTACAAAGGGTGTTCTTATGTGAGCATACAGCACGTGCCTTGTGTTTTAATACAAACTTTTGGAAAATACATCCATCTTCATGAAGGTAGATGGAAGTTGGAAGGTTGTCTCTAGATGGCGCTCTCTCTTAGTGTTCTCGGCAGGGCACTTCTCTTACCGTTCAATACAGATAGTTGACAAAACTTCTCTCTCCATGCATCAGGATGCTTGAAGTGGCATTCTCTAACCAGAGGCTCGGTGCTCAGGGTTTAGGAAACCGCACTGAGTCACATGTTCCCTCACCCTTGAGCCAATGCTTCCAGGTTCATGAGAGAAAATGTGAGTTTCAGATGGTTTCCACAGAATTCTTCCCAAATGTTAAGTGTACAATCATTTCTTTATGCTGAGAAACGCACTTATCTGAATGCTTCCCACTACACGATAGAAGACATGCCTCGAAGGATCGATTTGGTAAGATCCTCTCTCGAAGCAAAGTCTCAGCCACTTTCCTTCTGCTTTCAACCCAACGTGGCAAATGTTTATGTCTACGAGAGAGAAGCCGTGGGTTGTAAGAAGCAATCGATCCAGTGTTCTCATCTCCTGTTAAGTTTATGGCACTTTCCTTAAGGTTCCACACACAGGGAAGAAATCCCTGGTTGATTCATTCGTCAGGAGGTGGGTTCGGTGTTGTAGTCTATCTACACAGATTTGGGTCTCAGAATTAACTGGACGGCCCTTTCGTTATGTGCTCGTGCACACTCTTGCCAAGGCTTCCATCTTCACCACAGGAGTGGTGAGTTGAGACGTGGTGGCTTGCAGAGTGCCCTTCTACAGAGTTAAGCAAACTGCTTTCTGTTGATGTTTTCCTCCACACTTTTACCCATGCTTCCGTTCTCATGACTGAAGATTGTGGCATGCAAGATGCTTTGTGTACGGCGTTCTTTCATAGATTTCAGTCTGTGGCACTTTCCTTATATTTCCTTACACCCCTGTGCAAACGGTTACGTATTCACGTCTGAAGACGTGAGAGGGAAGATGGCTTCGACACAGTATTCTTTCTCAAAGATTGCTTAACTACCCTTTCCTTACAAAGCTCCATCTTCACGACAGGAGTGATGAGTTGAGACATGGTGGCTGCACAGTGTTCTTCTACCACGTTAAGCAAAGTGCTTTATGTTGATGTTTTTGTACACTTTTGCACATGCTTCCGTTCTCATGACTGAAGATTGCGGGATGCAAGATGCTTTCTGTACGGCGTTCTTTCATAGATTTCAGTCTGTGGCACTTTCCTTATATTTCCTTACACCCCTGTGCAAAAGTTTTCATCTTCACATCCGAAGATGTGAGATGGAAGATGGCTTTGATACAGTGATCTTTCTCAAAGATCGGTTAACGGCCCTTTCCTTACCCTTAAATTCACACTCTGAAACAAGCTTCCATCATCGTGACAGACGGGAGGTAGAAGACACTTTGCATTCCCTCTCCTTACTGAGGGTTACGTCTATGGCATTTTCCTGAAGTTTCAACACACGTTTTGGGAAATGCGTGCGTATTCATGGGTAACGACGTTAGATCGTTGTTGCCTTCCTACAACACAGACTTGGTTCTCAATGCTACTTAGCTAGAACCTCTCCTGATGCGTTCACTCACACTTCTGCAAGTACTTCCATCTTCATTACAGAAGATGTGAGTTGGAAGATCTTCTACAAAGGGTGTTCTTATGTGAGCATACAGCACGTGCCTTGTGTTTTAATACAAACTTTTGGAAAATACATCCATCTTCATGAAGGTAGATGGAAGTTGGAAGGTTGTCTCTAGATGGCGCTCTCTCTTAGTGTTCTCGGCAGGGCACTTCTCTTACCGTTCAATACAGATAGTTGACAAAACTTCTCTCTCCATGCATCAGGATGCTTGAAGTGGCATTCTCTAACCAGAGGCTCGGTGCTCAGGGTTTAGGAAACCGCACTGAGTCACATGTTCCCTCACCCTTGAGCCAATGCTTCCAGGTTCATGAGAGAAAATGTGAGTTTCAGATGGTTTCCACAGAATTCTTTCCAAATGTTAAGTGTACAATCATTTCTTTATGCTGAGAAACGCACTTATCTGAATGCTTCCCACTACACGATAGAAGACATGCCTCGAAGGATCGATTTGGTAAGATCCTCTCTCGAAGCAAAGTCTCAGCCACTTTCCTTCTGCTTTCAACCCAACGTGGCAAATGTTTATGTCTACGAGAGAGAAGCCGTGGGTTGTAAGAAGCAATCGATCCAGTGTTCTCATCTCCTGTTAAGTTTATGGCACTTTCCTTAATGTTCACACACAGGGAAGAAATCCCTGGTTGATTCATTCGTCAGGAGGTGGGTTCGGTGTTGTAGTCTATCTACACAGATTTGGGTCTCAGAATTAACTGGACGGCCCTTTCGTTACGTGCTCGTGCACACTCTTGCCAAGGCTTCCATCTTCACCACAGGAGTGGTGAGTTGAGACGTGGTGGCTTGCAGAGTGCCCTTCTACAGAGTTAAGCAAACTGCTTTCTGTTGATGTTTTCCTCCACACTTTTACCCATGCTTCCGTTCTCATGACTGAAGATTGTGGGATGCAAGATGCTTTGTGTATGGCGTTCTTTCATAGATTTCAGTCTGTGGCACTTTCCTTATATTTCCTTACACCGCTGAGCAAAAGGTTTCATAGTCACGTCCGAAGACGTGAGAGGGAAGATGGCTTCGATATTGTTTTATTTATCAAGGATTGGTTAACAGCACATTCCTTTGCACTTTAATTCACACTCTGAAACATGCTTCCATCATCACGACAGACGATCTGAGTTGGAATACCATTTGCTTACACTCTTCTTACTGAGAGTTTCTTCTATGGCAGTTTTTTATCGCTTTTTTATCGCTTTTTTATCGCTTTTTATCGTTGACACGTACAGGGAAACGCGTGTTTATTCATGGTTCACGATATTAAATCGATGTTGCCTTCCTACAACACAGACTTGGTTCTCACAGCTGCTAAGCTAGAACCTCTCCTGATGCGTTCCCTAACACTTCTGCAAGTTCGTCTGTGTTCATTTTAGAAGATGTGAGTTGGGATGATCTTTTCCAAAGGGTGTTCTTAAGTGATCCTATGCACCTTCCTTGTGTTTTCATGCACACTTTTGAAAAATACCGCCATCCTCATGAAGGTAGATGGGATTTGGAAGGTTTTCTCTAATGTGCTCTTTTTTAGTGTTCAGCGAAGGACACTTCTCTTACTGTTCATCACACATAACTGAGAAAGCTTCTCTCTCCGTGCATCAGGCTGCTTGAAGTGGCATTCTCTATCCAGATGCTCGGTGCTCAGGGTTTAGGAAACCGCACTGAGTCACATGTTCCCTCACCCTTGAGCCAATGCTTCCAGGTTCATGAGAGAAAATGTGGTTTTCCGATGGTTTCCACGGAATTCGTTCCAAAGGTTAAGTGTACAATCATTTTTTATGCTGAGAAATACACTTATCTGAATGCTTCCCACTACACGTTAGAAGACGTCCCTCGAAGGATCGATTTGGTAAGATCCTCTCTCGAAGCAAAGTCTCAGCCACTTTCCTTCTGCTTTCAACCCAACGTGGCAAATGTTTATGTCTACGAGAGAGAAGCCGTGGGTTGTAAGAAGCAATCGATCCAGTGTTCTCATCTCCTGTTAAGTTTATGGCTCTTTCCTTAAGGTTCACACACAGGGAAGAAATCCCTGGTTGATTCATTCGTCAGGAGGTGGGTTCGGTGTTGTAGTCTATCTACACAGATTTGGGTCTCAGAATTAACTGGACGGCCCTTTCGTTACGTGCTCGTGCACACTCTTGCCAAGGCTTCCATCTTCACCACAGGAGTGGTGAGTTGAGACGTGGTGGCTTGCAGAGTGCCCTTCTACAGAGTTAAGCAAACTGCTTTCTGTTGATGTTTTCCTCCACACTTTTACCCATGCTTCCGTTCTCATGACTGAAGATTGTGGCATGCAAGATGCTTTGTGTACGGCGTTCTTTCATAGATTTCAGTCTGTGGCACTTTCCTTATATTTCCTTACACCCCTGTGCAAACGGTTACGTATTCACGTCTGAAGACGTGAGAGGGAAGATGGCTTCGACACAGTATTCTTTCTCAAAGATTGCTTAACTACCCTTTCCTTACAAAGCTCCATCTTCACGACAGGAGTGATGAGTTGAGACATGGTGGCTGCACAGTGTTCTTCTACCACGTTAAGCAAAGTGCTTTATGTTGATGTTTTTGTACACTTTTGCACATGCTTCCGTTCTCATGACTGAAGATTGCGGGATGCAAGATGCTTTCTGTACGGCGTTCTTTCATAGATTTCAGTCTGTGGCACTTTCCTTATATTTCCTTACACCCCTGTGCAAAAGTTTTCATCTTCACATCCGAAGATGTGAGATGGAAGATGGCTTCGATACAGTGATCTTTCTCAAAGATCGGTTAACGGCCGTTTCCTTACCCTTAAATTCACACTCTGAAACAAGCTTCCATCATCGTGACAGACGGGAGGTAGAAGACACTTTGCATTCCCTCTCCTTACTGAGGGTTACGTCTATGGCATTTTCCTGAAGTTTCAACACACGTTTTGGGAAATGCGTGCGTATTCATGGGTAACGACGTTAGATCGTTGTTGCCTTCCTACAACACAGACTTGGTTCTCAATGCTACTTAGCTAGAACCTCTCCTGATGCGTTCACTCACACTTCTGCAAGTACTTCCATCTTCATTACAGAAGATGTGAGTTGGAAGATCTTCTACAAAGGGTGTTCTTATGTGAGCATACAGCACGTGCCTTGTGTTTTAATACAAACTTTTGGAAAATACATCCATCTTCATGAAGGTAGATGGAAGTTGGAAGGTTGTCTCTAGATGGCGCTCTCTCTTAGTGTTCTCGGCAGGGCACTTCTCTTACCGTTCAATACAGATAGTTGACAAAACTTCTCTCTCCATGCATCAGGATGCTTGAAGTGGCATTCTCTATCCAGAGGCTCGGTGCTCAGGGTTTAGGAAACCGCACTGAGTCACATGTTCCCTCACCCTTGAGCCAATGCTTCCAGGTTCATGAGAGAAAATGTGGTTTTCCGATGGTTTCCACGGAATTCGTTCCAAATGTTAAGTGTACAATCATTTCTTTATGCTGAGAAATACACTTATCTGAATGCTTCCCACTACACGTTAGAAGACATCCCTCGAAGGATCGATTTGGTAAGATCCTCTCTCGAAGCAAAGTCTCAGCCACTTTCCTTCTGCTTTCAACCCAACGTGGCAAATGTTTATGTCTACGAGAGAGAAGCCGTGGGTTGTAAGAAGCAATCGATCCAGTATTCTCATCTCCTGTTAAGTTTATGGCTCTTTCCTTAAGGTTCACACACAGGGAAGAAATCCCTGGTTGATTCATTCGTCAGGAGGTGGGTTCGGTGTTGTAGTCTATCTACACAGATTTGGGTCTCAGAATTAACTGGACGGCCCTTTCGTTACGTGCTCGTGCACACTCTTGCCAAGGCTTCCATCTTCACCACAGGAGTGGTGAGTTGAGACGTGGTGGCTTGCAGAGTGCCCTTCTACAGAGTTAAGCAAACTGCTTTCTGTTGATGTTTTCCTCCACACTTTTACCCATGCTTCCGTTCTCATGACTGAAGATTGTGGCATGCAAGATGCTTTGTGTACGGCGTTCTTTCATAGATTTCAGTCTGTGGCACTTTCCTTATATTTCCTTACACCCCTGTGCAAACGGTTACGTATTCACGTCTGAAGACGTGAGAGGGAAGATGGCTTCGACACAGTATTCTTTCTCAAAGATTGCTTAACTACCCTTTCCTTACAAAGCTCCATCTTCACGACAGGAGTGATGAGTTGAGACATGGTGGCTGCACAGTGTTCTTCTACCACGTTAAGCAAAGTGCTTTATGTTGATGTTTTTGTACACTTTTGCACATGCTTCCGTTCTCATGACTGAAGATTGCGGGATGCAAGATGCTTTCTGTACGGCGTTCTTTCATAGATTTCAGTCTGTGGCACTTTCCTTATATTTCCTTACACCCCTGTGCAAAAGTTTTCATCTTCACATCCGAAGATGTGAGATGGAAGATGGCTTCGATACAGTGATCTTTCTCAAAGATCGGTTAACGGCCCTTTCCTTACCCTTAAATTCACACTCTGAAACAAGCTTCCATCATCGTGACAGACGGGAGGTAGAAGACACTTTGCATTCCCTCTCCTTACTGAGGGTTACGTCTATGGCATTTTCCTGAAGTTTCAACACACGTTTTGGGAAATGCGTGCGTATTCATGGGTAACGACGTTAGATCGTTGTTGCCTTCCTACAACACAGACTTGGTTCTCAATGCTACTTAGCTAGAACCTCTCCTGATGCGTTCACTCACACTTCTGCAAGTACTTCCATCTTCATTACAGAAGATGTGAGTTGGAAGATCTTCTACAAAGGGTGTTCTTATGTGAGCATACAGCACGTGCCTTGTGTTTTAATACAAACTTTTGGAAAATACATCCATCTTCATGAAGGTAGATGGAAGTTGGAAGGTTGTCTCTAGATGGCGCTCTCTCTTAGTGTTCTCGGCAGGGCACTTCTCTTACCGTTCAATACAGATAGTTGACAAAACTTCTCTCTCCATGCATCAGGATGCTTGAAGTGGCATTCTCTAACCAGAGGCTCGGTGCTCAGGGTTTAGGAAACCGCACTGAGTCACATGTTCCCTCACCCTTGAGCCAATGCTTCCAGGTTCATGAGAGAAAATGTGAGTTTCAGATGGTTTCCACAGAATTCTTCCCAAATGTTAAGTGTACAATCATTTCTTTATGCTGAGAAACGCACTTATCTGAATGCTTCCCACTACACGATAGAAGACATGCCTCGAAGGATCGATTTGGTAAGATCCTCTCTCGAAGCAAAGTCTCAGCCACTTTCCTTCTGCTTTCAACCCAACGTGGCAAATGTTTATGTCTACGAGAGAGAAGCCGTGGGTTGTAAGAAGCAATCGATCCAGTGTTCTCATCTCCTGTTAAGTTTATGGCACTTTCCTTAAGGTTCCACACACAGGGAAGAAATCCCTGGTTGATTCATTCGTCAGGAGGTGGGTTCGGTGTTGTAGTCTATCTACACAGATTTGGGTCTCAGAATTAACTGGACGGCCCTTTCGTTACGTGCTCGTGCACACTCTTGCCAAGGCTTCCATCTTCACCACAGGAGTGGTGAGTTGAGACGTGGTGGCTTGCAGAGTGCCCTTCTACAGAGTTAAGCAAACTGCTTTCTGTTGATGTTTTCCTCCACACTTTTACCCATGCTTCCGTTCTCATGACTGAAGATTGTGGCATGCAAGATGCTTTGTGTACGGCGTTCTTTCATAGATTTCAGTCTGTGGCACTTTCCTTATATTTCCTTACACCCCTGTGCAAACGGTTACGTATTCACGTCTGAAGACGTGAGAGGGAAGATGGCTTCGACACAGTATTCTTTCTCAAAGATTGCTTAACTACCCTTTCCTTACAAAGCTCCATCTTCACGACAGGAGTGATGAGTTGAGACATGGTGGCTGCACAGTGTTCTTCTACCACGTTAAGCAAAGTGCTTTATGTTGATGTTTTTGTACACTTTTGCACATGCTTCCGTTCTCATGACTGAAGATTGCGGGATGCAAGATGCTTTCTGTACGGCGTTCTTTCATAGATTTCAGTCTGTGGCACTTTCCTTATATTTCCTTACACCCCTGTGCAAAAGTTTTCATCTTCACATCCGAAGATGTGAGATGGAAGATGGCTTCGATACAGTGATCTTTCTCAAAGATCGGTTAACGGCCCTTTCCTTACCCTTAAATTCACACTCTGAAACAAGCTTCCATCATCGTGACAGACGGGAGGTAGAAGACACTTTGCATTCCCTCTCCTTACTGAGGGTTACGTCTATGGCATTTTCCTGAAGTTTCAACACACGTTTTGGGAAATGCGTGCGTATTCATGGGTAACGACGTTAGATCGTTGTTGCCTTCCTACAACACAGACTTGGTTCTCAATGCTACTTAGCTAGAACCTCTCCTGATGCGTTCACTCACACTTCTGCAAGTACTTCCATCTTCATTACAGAAGATGTGAGTTGGAAGATCTTCTACAAAGGGTGTTCTTATGTGAGCATACAGCACGTGCCTTGTGTTTTAATACAAACTTTTGGAAAATACATCCATCTTCATGAAGGTAGATGGAAGTTGGAAGGTTGTCTCTAGATGGCGCTCTCTCTTAGTGTTCTCGGCAGGGCACTTCTCTTACCGTTCAATACAGATAGTTGACAAAACTTCTCTCTCCATGCATCAGGATGCTTGAAGTGGCATTCTCTATCCAGAGGCTCGGTGCTCAGGGTTTAGGAAACCGCACTGAGTCACATGTTCCCTCACCCTTGAGCCAATGCTTCCAGGTTCATGAGAGAAAATGTGAGTTTCAGATGGTTTCCACAGAATTCTTTCCAAATGTTAAGTGTACAATCATTTCTTTATGCTGAGAAACGCACTTATCTGAATGCTTCCCACTACACAAGACATGCCTCGAAGGATCGATTTGGTAAGATCCTCTCTCGAAGCAAAGTCTCAGCCACTTTCCTTCTGCTTTCAACCCAACGTGGCAAATGTTTATGTCTACGAGAGAGAAGCCGTGGGTTGTAAGAAGCAATCGATCCAGTGTTCTCATCTCCTGTTAAGTTTATGGCTCTTTCCTTAAGGTTCACACACAGGGAAGAAATCCCTGGTTGATTCATTCGTCAGGAGGTGGGTTCGGTGTTGTAGTCTATCTACACAGATTTGGGTCTCAGAATTAACTGGACGGCCCTTTCTTTACGTGCTCGTGCACACTCTTGCCAAGGCTTCCATCTTCACCACAGGAGTGGTGAGTTGAGACGTGGTGGCTTGCAGAGTGCCCTTCTACAGAGTTAAGCAAACTGCTTTCTGTTGATGTTTTCCTCCACACTTTTACCCATGCTTCCGTTCTCATGACTGAAGATTGTGGCATGCAAGATGCTTTGTGTACGGCGTTCTTTCATAGATTTCAGTCTGTGGCACTTTCCTTATATTTCCTTACACCCCTGTGCAAACGGTTACGTATTCACGTCTGAAGACGTGAGAGGGAAGATGGCTTCGATATTGTTTTATTTATCAAGGATTGGTTAACAGCACATTCCTTTGCACTTTAATTCACACTCTGAAACATGCTTCCATCATCACGACAGACGATCTGAGTTGGAATACCATTTGCTTACACTCTTATTACTGAGAGTTTCTTCTATGGCAGTTTTTTATCGCTTTTTTATCGCTTTTTTATCGCTTTTTATCGTTGACACGTACAGGGAAACGCGTGTTTATTCATGGTTCACGATATTAAATCGATGTTGCCTTCCTACAACACAGACTTGGTTCTCACAGCTGCTAAGCTAGAACCTCTCCTGATGCGTTCCCTAACACTTCTGCAAGTTCGTCTGTGTTCATTTTAGAAGATGTGAGTTGGGATGATCTTTTCCAAAGGGTGTTCTTAAGTGATCCTATGCACCTTCCTTGTGTTTTCAT
This sequence comes from Ursus arctos, assembly GCF_023065955.2. Taxonomy (NCBI): domain Eukaryota; kingdom Metazoa; phylum Chordata; class Mammalia; order Carnivora; family Ursidae; genus Ursus; species Ursus arctos. Next base: position 59,042 of record NW_026622810.1, read on the forward strand.
GCACACTTTTGAAAAATACCGCCATCCTCATGAAGGTAGATGGGATTTGGAAGGTTTTCTCTAATGTGCTCTTTTTTAGTGTTCAGCGAAGGACACTTCTCTTACTGTTCATCACACATAACTGAGAAAGCTTCTCTCTCCGTGCATCAGGCTGCTTGAAGTGGCATTCTCTATCCAGATGCTCGGTGCTCAGGGTTTAGGAAACCGCACTGAGTCACATGTTCCCTCACCCTTGAGCCAATGCTTCCAGGTTCATGAGAGAAAATGTGGTTTTCCGATGGTTTCCACGGAATTCGTTCCAAAGGTTAAGTGTACAATCATTTCTTTATGCTGAGAAATACACTTATCTGAATGCTTCCCACTACACGTTAGAAGACATCCCTCGAAGGATCGATTTGGTAAGATCCTCTCTCGAAGCAAAGTCTCAGCCACTTTCCTTCTGCTTTCAACCCAACGTGGCAAATGTTTATGTCTACGAGAGAGAAGCCGTGGGTTGTAAGAAGCAATCGATCCAGTATTCTCATCTCCTGTTAAGTTTATGGCTCTTTCCTTAAGGTTCACACACAGGGAAGAAATCCCTGGTTGATTCATTCGTCAGGAGGTGGGTTCGGTGTTGTAGTCTATCTACACAGATTTGGGTCTCAGAATTAACTGGACGGCCCTTTCGTTACGTGCTCGTGCACACTCTTGCCAAGGCTTCCATCTTCACCACAGGAGTGGTGAGTTGAGACGTGGTGGCTTGCAGAGTGCCCTTCTACAGAGTTAAGCAAACTGCTTTCTGTTGATGTTTTCCTCCACATTTTTACCCATGCTTCCGTTCTCATGACTGAAGATTGTGGCATGCAAGATGCTTTGTGTACGGCGTTCTTTCATAGATTTCAGTCTGTGGCACTTTCCTTATATTTCCTTACACCCCTGTGCAAACGGTTACGTATTCACGTCTGAAGACGTGAGAGGGAAGATGGCTTCGACACAGTATTCTTTCTCAAAGATTGCTTAACTACCCTTTCCTTACAAAGCTCCATCTTCACGACAGGAGTGATGAGTTGAGACATGGTGGCTGCACAGTGTTCTTCTACCACGTTAAGCAAAGTGCTTTATGTTGATGTTTTTGTACACTTTTGCACATGCTTCCGTTCTCATGACTGAAGATTGCGGGATGCAAGATGCTTTCTGTACGGCGTTCTTTCATAGATTTCAGTCTGTGGCACTTTCCTTATATTTCCTTACACCCCTGTGCAAAAGTTTTCATCTTCACATCCGAAGATGTGAGATGGAAGATGGCTTCGATACAGTGATCTTTCTCAAAGATCGGTTAACGGCCCTTTCCTTACCCTTAAATTCACACTCTGAAACAAGCTTCCATCATCGTGACAGACGGGAGGTAGAAGACACTTTGCATTCCCTCTCCTTACTGAGGGTTACGTCTATGGCATTTTCCTGAAGTTTCAACACACGTTTTGGGAAATGCGTGCGTATTCATGGGTAACGACGTTAGATCGTTGTTGCCTTCCTACAACACAGACTTGGTTCTCAATGCTACTTAGCTAGAACCTCTCCTGATGCGTTCACTCACACTTCTGCAAGTACTTCCATCTTCATTACAGAAGATGTGAGTTGGAAGATCTTCTACAAAGGGTGTTCTTATGTGAGCATACAGCACGTGCCTTGTGTTTTAATACAAACTTTTGGAAAATACATCCATCTTCATGAAGGTAGATGGAAGTTGGAAGGTTGTCTCTAGATGGCGCTCTCTCTTAGTGTTCTCGGCAGGGCACTTCTCTTACCGTTCAATACAGATAGTTGACAAAACTTCTCTCTCCATGCATCAGGATGCTTGAAGTGGCATTCTCTATCCAGAGGCTCGGTGCTCAGGGTTTAGGAAACCGCACTGAGTCACATGTTCCCTCACCCTTGAGCCAATGCTTCCAGGTTCATGAGAGAAAATGTGAGTTTCAGATGGTTTCCACAGAATTCTTTCCAAATGTTAAGTGTACAATCATTTCTTTATGCTGAGAAACGCACTTATCTGAATGCTTCCCACTACACAAGACATGCCTCGAAGGATCGATTTGGTAAGATCCTCTCTCGAAGCAAAGTCTCAGCCACTTTCCTTCTGCTTTCAACCCAACGTGGCAAATGTTTATGTCTACGAGAGAGAAGCCGTGGGTTGTAAGAAGCAATCGATCCAGTGTTCTCATCTCCTGTTAAGTTTATGGCTCTTTCCTTAAGGTTCACACACAGGGAAGAAATCCCTGGTTGATTCATTCGTCAGGAGGTGGGTTCGGTGTTGTAGTCTATCTACACAGATTTGGGTCTCAGAATTAACTGGACGGCCCTTTCTTTACGTGCTCGTGCACACTCTTGCCAAGGCTTCCATCTTCACCACAGGAGTGGTGAGTTGAGACGTGGTGGCTTGCAGAGTGCCCTTCTACAGAGTTAAGCAAACTGCTTTCTGTTGATGTTTTCCTCCACACTTTTACCCATGCTTCCGTTCTCATGACTGAAGATTGTGGCATGCAAGATGCTTTGTGTACGGCGTTCTTTCATAGATTTCAGTCTGTGGCACTTTCCTTATATTTCCTTACACCCCTGTGCAAACGGTTACGTATTCACGTCTGAAGACGTGAGAGGGAAGATGGCTTCGATATTGTTTTATTTATCAAGGATTGGTTAACAGCACATTCCTTTGCACTTTAATTCACACTCTGAAACATGCTTCCATCATCACGACAGACGATCTGAGTTGGAATACCATTTGCTTACACTCTTATTACTGAGAGTTTCTTCTATGGCAGTTTTTTATCGCTTTTTTATCGCTTTTTTATCGCTTTTTATCGTTGACACGTACAGGGAAACGCGTGTTTATTCATGGTTCACGATATTAAATCGATGTTGCCTTCCTACAACACAGACTTGGTTCTCACAGCTGCTAAGCTAGAACCTCTCCTGATGCGTTCCCTAACACTTCTGCAAGTTCGTCTGTGTTCATTTTAGAAGATGTGAGTTGGGATGATCTTTTCCAAAGGGTGTTCTTAAGTGATCCTATGCACCTTCCTTGTGTTTTCATGCACACTTTTGAAAAATACCGCCATCCTCATGAAGGTAGATGGGATTTGGAAGGTTTTCTCTAATGTGCTCTTTTTTAGTGTTCAGCGAAGGACACTTCTCTTACTGTTCATCACACATAACTGAGAAAGCTTCTCTCTCCGTGCATCAGGCTGCTTGAAGTGGCATTCTCTATCCAGATGCTCGGTGCTCAGGGTTTAGGAAACCGCACTGAGTCACATGTTCCCTCACCCTTGAGCCAATGCTTCCAGGTTCATGAGAGAAAATGTGGTTTTCCGATGGTTTCCACGGAATTCGTTCCAAAGGTTAAGTGTACAATCATTTCTTTATGCTGAGAAATACACTTATCTGAATGCTTCCCACTACACGTTAGAAGACATCCCTCGAAGGATCGATTTGGTAAGATCCTCTCTCGAAGCAAAGTCTCAGCCACTTTCCTTCTGCTTTCAACCCAACGTGGCAAATGTTTATGTCTACGAGAGAGAAGCCGTGGGTTGTAAGAAGCAATCGATCCAGTATTCTCATCTCCTGTTAAGTTTATGGCTCTTTCCTTAAGGTTCACACACAGGGAAGAAATCCCTGGTTGATTCATTCGTCAGGAGGTGGGTTCGGTGTTGTAGTCTATCTACACAGATTTGGGTCTCAGAATTAACTGGACGGCCCTTTCGTTACGTGCTCGTGCACACTCTTGCCAAGGCTTCCATCTTCACCACAGGAGTGGTGAGTTGAGACGTGGTGGCTTGCAGAGTGCCCTTCTACAGAGTTAAGCAAACTGCTTTCTGTTGATGTTTTCCTCCACACTTTTACCCATGCTTCCGTTCTCATGACTGAAGATTGTGGCATGCAAGATGCTTTGTGTACGGCGTTCTTTCATAGATTTCAGTCTGTGGCACTTTCCTTATATTTCCTTACACCCCTGTGCAAACGGTTACGTATTCACGTCTGAAGACGTGAGAGGGAAGATGGCTTCGACACAGTATTCTTTCTCAAAGATTGCTTAACTACCCTTTCCTTACAAAGCTCCATCTTCACGACAGGAGTGATGAGTTGAGACATGGTGGCTGCACAGTGTTCTTCTACCACGTTAAGCAAAGTGCTTTATGTTGATGTTTTTGTACACTTTTGCACATGCTTCCGTTCTCATGACTGAAGATTGCGGGATGCAAGATGCTTTCTGTACGGCGTTCTTTCATAGATTTCAGTCTGTGGCACTTTCCTTATATTTCCTTACACCCCTGTGCAAAAGTTTTCATCTTCACATCCGAAGATGTGAGATGGAAGATGGCTTCGATACAGTGATCTTTCTCAAAGATCGGTTAACGGCCCTTTCCTTACCCTTAAATTCACACTCTGAAACAAGCTTCCATCATCGTGACAGACGGGAGGTAGAAGACACTTTGCATTCCCTCTCCTTACTGAGGGTTACGTCTATGGCATTTTCCTGAAGTTTCAACACACGTTTTGGGAAATGCGTGCGTATTCATGGGTAACGACGTTAGATCGTTGTTGCCTTCCTACAACACAGACTTGGTTCTCAATGCTACTTAGCTAGAACCTCTCCTGATGCGTTCACTCACACTTCTGCAAGTACTTCCATCTTCATTACAGAAGATGTGAGTTGGAAGATCTTCTACAAAGGGTGTTCTTATGTGAGCATACAGCACGTGCCTTGTGTTTTAATACAAACTTTTGGAAAATACATCCATCTTCATGAAGGTAGATGGAAGTTGGAAGGTTGTCTCTAGATGGCGCTCTCTCTTAGTGTTCTCGGCAGGGCACTTCTCTTACCGTTCAATACAGATAGTTGACAAAACTTCTCTCTCCATGCATCAGGATGCTTGAAGTGGCATTCTCTAACCAGAGGCTCGGTGCTCAGGGTTTAGGAAACCGCACTGAGTCACATGTTCCCTCACCCTTGAGCCAATGCTTCCAGGTTCATGAGAGAAAATGTGAGTTTCAGATGGTTTCCACAGAATTCTTTCCAAATGTTAAGTGTACAATCATTTCTTTATGCTGAGAAACGCACTTATCTGAATGCTTCCCACTACACGATAGAAGACATGCCTCGAAGGATCGATTTGGTAAGATCCTCTCTCGAAGCAAAGTCTCAGCCACTTTCCTTCTGCTTTCAACCCAACGTGGCAAATGTTTATGTCTACGAGAGAGAAGCCGTGGGTTGTAAGAAGCAATCGATCCAGTGTTCTCATCTCCTGTTAAGTTTATGGCACTTTCCTTAAGGTTCCACACACAGGGAAGAAATCCCTGGTTGATTCATTCGTCAGGAGGTGGGTTCGGTGTTGTAGTCTATCTACACAGATTTGGGTCTCAGAATTAACTGGACGGCCCTTTCGTTACGTGCTCGTGCACACTCTTGCCAAGGCTTCCATCTTCACCACAGGAGTGGTGAGTTGAGACGTGGTGGCTTGCAGAGTGCCCTTCTACAGAGTTAAGCAAACTGCTTTCTGTTGATGTTTTCCTCCACACTTTTACCCATGCTTCCGTTCTCATGACTGAAGATTGTGGCATGCAAGATGCTTTGTGTACGGCGTTCTTTCATAGATTTCAGTCTGTGGCACTTTCCTTATATTTCCTTACACCCCTGTGCAAACGGTTACGTATTCACGTCTGAAGACGTGAGAGGGAAGATGGCTTCGACACAGTATTCTTTCTCAAAGATTGCTTAACTACCCTTTCCTTACAAAGCTCCATCTTCACGACAGGAGTGATGAGTTGAGACATGGTGGCTGCACAGTGTTCTTCTACCACGTTAAGCAAAGTGCTTTATGTTGATGTTTTTGTACACTTTTGCACATGCTTCCGTTCTCATGACTGAAGATTGCGGGATGCAAGATGCTTTCTGTACGGCGTTCTTTCATAGATTTCAGTCTGTGGCACTTTCCTTATATTTCCTTACACCCCTGTGCAAAAGTTTTCATCTTCACATCCGAAGATGTGAGATGGAAGATGGCTTCGATACAGTGATCTTTCTCAAAGATCGGTTAACGGCCCTTTCCTTACCCTTAAATTCACACTCTGAAACAAGCTTCCATCATCGTGACAGACGGGAGGTAGAAGACACTTTGCATTCCCTCTCCTTACTGAGGGTTACGTCTATGGCATTTTCCTGAAGTTTCAACACACGTTTTGGGAAATGCGTGCGTATTCATGGGTAACGACGTTAGATCGTTGTTGCCTTCCTACAACACAGACTTGGTTCTCAATGCTACTTAGCTAGAACCTCTCCTGATGCGTTCACTCACACTTCTGCAAGTACTTCCATCTTCATTACAGAAGATGTGAGTTGGAAGATCTTCTACAAAGGGTGTTCTTATGTGAGCATACAGCACGTGCCTTGTGTTTTAATACAAACTTTTGGAAAATACATCCATCTTCATGAAGGTAGATGGAAGTTGGAAGGTTGTCTCTAGATGGCGCTCTCTCTTAGTGTTCTCGGCAGGGCACTTCTCTTACCGTTCAATACAGATAGTTGACAAAACTTCTCTCTCCATGCATCAGGATGCTTGAAGTGGCATTCTCTAACCAGAGGCTCGGTGCTCAGGGTTTAGGAAACCGCACTGAGTCACATGTTCCCTCACCCTTGAGCCAATGCTTCCAGGTTCATGAGAGAAAATGTGAGTTTCAGATGGTTTCCACAGAATTCTTCCCAAATGTTAAGTGTACAATCATTTCTTTATGCTGAGAAACGCACTTATCTGAATGCTTCCCACTACACGATAGAAGACATGCCTCGAAGGATCGATTTGGTAAGATCCTCTCTCGAAGCAAAGTCTCAGCCACTTTCCTTCTGCTTTCAACCCAACGTGGCAAATGTTTATGTCTACGAGAGAGAAGCCGTGGGTTGTAAGAAGCAATCGATCCAGTGTTCTCATCTCCTGTTAAGTTTATGGCTCTTTCCTTAAGGTTCACACACAGGGAAGAAATCCCTGGTTGATTCATTCGTCAGGAGGTGGGTTCGGTGTTGTAGTCTATCTACACAGATTTGGGTCTCAGAATTAACTGGACGGCCCTTTCTTTACGTGCTCGTGCACACTCTTGCCAAGGCTTCCATCTTCACCACAGGAGTGGTGAGTTGAGACGTGGTGGCTTGCAGAGTGCCCTTCTACAGAGTTAAGCAAACTGCTTTCTGTTGATGTTTTCCTCCACACTTTTACCCATGCTTCCGTTCTCATGACTGAAGATTGTGGCATGCAAGATGCTTTGTGTACGGCGTTCTTTCATAGATTTCAGTCTGTGGCACTTTCCTTATATTTCCTTACACCCCTGTGCAAACGGTTACGTATTCACGTCTGAAGACGTGAGAGGGAAGATGGCTTCGATATTGTTTTATTTATCAAGGATTGGTTAACAGCACATTCCTCTGCACTTTAATTCACACTCTGAAACATGCTTCCATCATCACGACAGACGATCTGAGTTGGAATACCATTTGCTTACACTCTTATTACTGAGAGTTTCTTCTATGGCAGTTTTTTATCGCTTTTTTATCGCTTTTTTATCGCTTTTTATCGTTGACACGTACAGGGAAACGCGTGTTTATTCATGGTTCACGATATTAAATCGATGTTGCCTTCCTACAACACAGACTTGGTTCTCACAGCTGCTAAGCTAGAACCTCTCCTGATGCGTTCCCTAACACTTCTGCAAGTTCGTCTGTGTTCATTTTAGAAGATGTGAGTTGGGATGATCTTTTCCAAAGGGTGTTCTTAAGTGATCCTATGCACCTTCCTTGTGTTTTCATGCACACTTTTGAAAAATACCGCCATCCTCATGAAGGTAGATGGGATTTGGAAGGTTTTCTCTAATGTGCTCTTTTTTAGTGTTCAGCGAAGGACACTTCTCTTACTGTTCATCACACATAACTGAGAAAGCTTCTCTCTCCGTGCATCAGGCTGCTTGAAGTGGCATTCTCTATCCAGATGCTCGGTGCTCAGGGTTTAGGAAACCGCACTGAGTCACATGTTCCCTCACCCTTGAGCCAATGCTTCCAGGTTCATGAGAGAAAATGTGGTTTTCCGATGGTTTCCACGGAATTCGTTCCAAAGGTTAAGTGTACAATCATTTCTTTATGCTGAGAAATACACTTATCTGAATGCTTCCCACTACACGTTAGAAGACATCCCTCGAAGGATCGATTTGGTAAGATCCTCTCTCGAAGCAAAGTCTCAGCCACTTTCCTTCTGCTTTCAACCCAACGTGGCAAATGTTTATGTCTACGAGAGAGAAGCCGTGGGTTGTAAGAAGCAATCGATCCAGTATTCTCATCTCCTGTTAAGTTTATGGCTCTTTCCTTAAGGTTCACACACAGGGAAGAAATCCCTGGTTGATTCATTCGTCAGGAGGTGGGTTCGGTGTTGTAGTCTATCTACACAGATTTGGGTCTCAGAATTAACTGGACGGCCCTTTCGTTACGTGCTCGTGCACACTCTTGCCAAGGCTTCCATCTTCACCACAGGAGTGGTGAGTTGAGACGTGGTGGCTTGCAGAGTGCCCTTCTACAGAGTTAAGCAAACTGCTTTCTGTTGATGTTTTCCTCCACACTTTTACCCATGCTTCCGTTCTCATGACTGAAGATTGTGGCATGCAAGATGCTTTGTGTACGGCGTTCTTTCATAGATTTCAGTCTGTGGCACTTTCCTTATATTTCCTTACACCCCTGTGCAAACGGTTACGTATTCACGTCTGAAGACGTGAGAGGGAAGATGGCTTCGACACAGTATTCTTTCTCAAAGATTGCTTAACTACCCTTTCCTTACAAAGCTCCATCTTCACGACAGGAGTGATGAGTTGAGACATGGTGGCTGCACAGTGTTCTTCTACCACGTTAAGCAAAGTGCTTTATGTTGATGTTTTTGTACACTTTTGCACATGCTTCCGTTCTCATGACTGAAGATTGCGGGATGCAAGATGCTTTCTGTACGGCGTTCTTTCATAGATTTCAGTCTGTGGCACTTTCCTTATATTTCCTTACACCCCTGTGCAAAAGTTTTCATCTTCACATCCGAAGATGTGAGATGGAAGATGGCTTCGATACAGTGATCTTTCTCAAAGATCGGTTAACGGCCCTTTCCTTACCCTTAAATTCACACTCTGAAACAAGCTTCCATCATCGTGACAGACGGGAGGTAGAAGACACTTTGCATTCCCTCTCCTTACTGAGGGTTACGTCTATGGCATTTTCCTGAAGTTTCAACACACGTTTTGGGAAATGCGTGCGTATTCATGGGTAACGACGTTAGATCGTTGTTGCCTTCCTACAACACAGACTTGGTTCTCAATGCTACTTAGCTAGAACCTCTCCTGATGCGTTCACTCACACTTCTGCAAGTACTTCCATCTTCATTACAGAAGATGTGAGTTGGAAGATCTTCTACAAAGGGTGTTCTTATGTGAGCATACAGCACGTGCCTTGTGTTTTAATACAAACTTTTGGAAAATACATCCATCTTCATGAAGGTAGATGGAAGTTGGAAGGTTGTCTCTAGATGGCGCTCTCTCTTAGTGTTCTCGGCAGGGCACTTCTCTTACCGTTCAATACAGATAGTTGACAAAACTTCTCTCTCCATGCATCAGGATGCTTGAAGTGGCATTCTCTAACCAGAGGCTCGGTGCTCAGGGTTTAGGAAACCGCACTGAGTCACATGTTCCCTCACCCTTGAGCCAATGCTTCCAGGTTCATGAGAGAAAATGTGAGTTTCAGATGGTTTCCACAGAATTCTTTCCAAATGTTAAGTGTACAATCATTTCTTTATGCTGAGAAACGCACTTATCTGAATGCTTCCCACTACACAAGACATGCCTCGAAGGATCGATTTGGTAAGATCCTCTCTCGAAGCAAAGTCTCAGCCACTTTCCTTCTGCTTTCAACCCAACGTGGCAAATGTTTATGTCTACGAGAGAGAAGCCGTGGGTTGTAAGAAGCAATCGATCCAGTGTTCTCATCTCCTGTTAAGTTTATGGCTCTTTCCTTAAGGTTCACACACAGGGAAGAAATCCCTGGTTGATTCATTCGTCAGGAGGTGGGTTCGGTGTTGTAGTCTATCTACACAGATTTGGGTCTCAGAATTAACTGGACGGCCCTTTCTTTACGTGCTCGTGCACACTCTTGCCAAGGCTTCCATCTTCACCACAGGAGTGGTGAGTTGAGACGTGGTGGCTTGCAGAGTGCCCTTCTACAGAGTTAAGCAAACTGCTTTCTGTTGATGTTTTCCTCCACACTTTTACCCATGCTTCCGTTCTCATGACTGAAGATTGTGGCATGCAAGATGCTTTGTGTACGGCGTTCTTTCATAGATTTCAGTCTGTGGCACTTTCCTTATATTTCCTTACACCCCTGTGCAAACGGTTACGTATTCACGTCTGAAGACGTGAGAGGGAAGATGGCTTCGACACAGTATTCTTTCTCAAAGATTGCTTAACTACCCTTTCCTTACAAAGCTCCATCTTCACGACAGGAGTGATGAGTTGAGACATGGTGGCTGCACAGTGTTCTTCTACCACGTTAAGCAAAGTGCTTTATGTTGATGTTTTTGTACACTTTTGCACATGCTTCCGTTCTCATGACTGAAGATTGCGGGATGCAAGATGCTTTCTGTACGGCGTTCTTTCATAGATTTCAGTCTGTGGCACTTTCCTTATATTTCCTTACACCCCTGTGCAAAAGTTTTCATCTTCACATCCGAAGATGTGAGATGGAAGATGGCTTCGATACAGTGATCTTTCTCAAAGATCGGTTAACGGCCCTTTCCTTACCCTTAAATTCACACTCTGAAACAAGCTTCCATCATCGTGACAGACGGGAGGTAGAAGACACTTTGCATTCCCTCTCCTTACTGAGGGTTACGTCTATGGCATTTTCCTGAAGTTTCAACACACGTTTTGGGAAATGCGTGCGTATTCATGGGTAACGACGTTAGATCGTTGTTGCCTTCCTACAACACAGACTTGGTTCTCAATGCTACTTAGCTAGAACCTCTCCTGATGCGTTCACTCACACTTCTGCAAGTACTTCCATCTTCATTACAGAAGATGTGAGTTGGAAGATCTTCTACAAAGGGTGTTCTTATGTGAGCATACAGCACGTGCCTTGTGTTTTAATACAAACTTTTGGAAAATACATCCATCTTCATGAAGGTAGATGGAAGTTGGAAGGTTGTCTCTAGATGGCGCTCTCTCTTAGTGTTCTCGGCAGGGCACTTCTCTTACCGTTCAATACAGATAGTTGACAAAACTTCTCTCTCCATGCATCAGGATGCTTGAAGTGGCATTCTCTAACCAGAGGCTCGGTGCTCAGGGTTTAGGAAACCGCACTGAGTCACATGTTCCCTCACCCTTGAGCCAATGCTTCCAGGTTCATGAGAGAAAATGTGAGTTTCAGATGGTTTCCACAGAATTCTTCCCAAATGTTAAGTGTACAATCATTTCTTTATGCTGAGAAACGCACTTATCTGAATGCTTCCCACTACACGATAGAAGACATGCCTCGAAGGATCGATTTGGTAAGATCCTCTCTCGAAGCAAAGTCTCAGCCACTTTCCTTCTGCTTTCAACCCAACGTGGCAAATGTTTATGTCTACGAGAGAGAAGCCGTGGGTTGTAAGAAGCAATCGATCCAGTGTTCTCATCTCCTGTTAAGTTTATGGCACTTTCCTTAAGGTTCCACACACAGGGAAGAAATCCCTGGTTGATTCATTCGTCAGGAGGTGGGTTCGGTGTTGTAGTCTATCTACACAGATTTGGGTCTCAGAATTAACTGGACGGCCCTTTCGTTACGTGCTCGTGCACACTCTTGCCAAGGCTTCCATCTTCACCACAGGAGTGGTGAGTTGAGACGTGGTGGCTTGCAGAGTGCCCTTCTACAGAGTTAAGCAAACTGCTTTCTGTTGATGTTTTCCTCCACACTTTTACCCATGCTTCCGTTCTCATGACTGAAGATTGTGGCATGCAAGATGCTTTGTGTACGGCGTTCTTTCATAGATTTCAGTCTGTGGCACTTTCCTTATATTTCCTTACACCCCTGTGCAAACGGTTACGTATTCACGTCTGAAGACGTGAGAGGGAAGATGGCTTCGACACAGTATTCTTTCTCAAAGATTGCTTAACTACCCTTTCCTTACAAAGCTCCATCTTCACGACAGGAGTGATGAGTTGAGACATGGTGGCTGCACAGTGTTCTTCTACCACGTTAAGCAAAGTGCTTTATGTTGATGTTTTTGTACACTTTTGCACATGCTTCCGTTCTCATGACTGAAGATTGCGGGATGCAAGATGCTTTCTGTACGGCGTTCTTTCATAGATTTCAGTCTGTGGCACTTTCCTTATATTTCCTTACACCCCTGTGCAAAAGTTTTCATCTTCACATCCGAAGATGTGAGATGGAAGATGGCTTCGATACAGTGATCTTTCTCAAAGATCGGTTAACGGCCCTTTCCTTACCCTTAAATTCACACTCTGAAACAAGCTTCCATCATCGTGACAGACGGGAGGTAGAAGACACTTTGCATTCCCTCTCCTTACTGAGGGTTACGTCTATGGCATTTTCCTGAAGTTTCAACACACGTTTTGGGAAATGCGTGCGTATTCATGGGTAACGACGTTAGATCGTTGTTGCCTTCCTACAACACAGACTTGGTTCTCAATGCTACTTAGCTAGAACCTCTCCTGATGCGTTCACTCACACTTCTGCAAGTACTTCCATCTTCATTACAGAAGATGTGAGTTGGAAGATCTTCTACAAAGGGTGTTCTTATGTGAGCATACAGCACGTGCCTTGTGTTTTAATACAAACTTTTGGAAAATACATCCATCTTCATGAAGGTAGATGGAAGTTGGAAGGTTGTCTCTAGATGGCGCTCTCTCTTAGTGTTCTCGGCAGGGCACTTCTCTTACCGTTCAATACAGATAGTTGACAAAACTTCTCTCTCCATGCATCAGGATGCTTGAAGTGGCATTCTCTAACCAGAGGCTCGGTGCTCAGGGTTTAGGAAACCGCACTGAGTCACATGTTCCCTCACCCTTGAGCCAATGCTTCCAGGTTCATGAGAGAAAATGTGAGTTTCAGATGGTTTCCACAGAATTCTTTCCAAATGTTAAGTGTACAATCATTTCTTTATGCTGAGAAACGCACTTATCTGAATGCTTCCCACTACACGATAGAAGACATGCCTCGAAGGATCGATTTGGTAAGATCCTCTCTCGAAGCAAAGTCTCAGCCACTTTCCTTCTGCTTTCAACCCAACGTGGCAAATGTTTATGTCTACGAGAGAGAAGCCGTGGGTTGTAAGAAGCAATCGATCCAGTGTTCTCATCTCCTGTTAAGTTTATGGCACTTTCCTTAAGGTTCCACACACAGGGAAGAAATCCCTGGTTGATTCATTCGTCAGGAGGTGGGTTCGGTGTTGTAGTCTATCTACACAGATTTGGGTCTCAGAATTAACTGGACGGCCCTTTCGTTACGTGCTCGTGCACACTCTTGCCAAGGCTTCCATCTTCACCACAGGAGTGGTGAGTTGAGACGTGGTGGCTTGCAGAGTGCCCTTCTACAGAGTTAAGCAAACTGCTTTCTGTTGATGTTTTCCTCCACACTTTTACCCATGCTTCCGTTCTCATGACTGAAGATTGTGGCATGCAAGATGCTTTGTGTACGGCGTTCTTTCATAGATTTCAGTCTGTGGCACTTTCCTTATATTTCCTTACACCCCTGTGCAAACGGTTACGTATTCACGTCTGAAGACGTGAGAGGGAAGATGGCTTCGACACAGTATTCTTTCTCAAAGATTGCTTAACTACCCTTTCCTTACAAAGCTCCATCTTCACGACAGGAGTGATGAGTTGAGACATGGTGGCTGCACAGTGTTCTTCTACCACGTTAAGCAAAGTGCTTTATGTTGATGTTTTTGTACACTTTTGCACATGCTTCCGTTCTCATGACTGAAGATTGCGGGATGCAAGATGCTTTCTGTACGGCGTTCTTTCATAGATTTCAGTCTGTGGCACTTTCCTTATATTTCCTTACACCCCTGTGCAA